>NW_015506349.1:393758-429610 GCF_001515645.1 Sinocyclocheilus grahami | reverse complement strand
GGGGGGGAAGTCCCCCCCACCCCCCCCCCCCCCCCCCATCTGAGGGTTGTCCCCCCCTAAAATTATGATTAAAAACCACGCTGTGTATTGTAAATAACAATGGAAGTAAATAGTTGTGTAAGTAGTAAAACAACACAAACGGGGCAAAATTGCGTTTTAAGTTTAGAAACATTTTGAGTCTCCCCCTCTCTTGCCTCACAGTGCTTTGGTCCAAATGCCTGCTTTCCTCTTTTACATCACCTACACACACGAGTCCGGTGAGAGAGAACAAAGTCAATAGTTGTGGAATGCCAGTAAATAAAATTGACTATTTTATTCACTTAAACATCGGATGAAGTGATTATTTTCTCTTTAATACATGATGCCAATTTATTTTTCAATGAGGCGCTATGTTAGCAATAATAAGGTTACCTGCTTGACGGAAAGGGTCGCCAGGTTTTCACAACAAAACCCGCCCAATTGCTACTCAAAACTATCCCAAACTAACCAACCGTTTTGAGGGGGTCCCCCGGTAAAAATCGCGTTCCGGGGGCTAAAATACACGTTATTGTGGATGCGTCAACTCGCGGACATGAAAAACAACCCGCGGCAACAGTGATAAAGTAGCTCAATTCCACGTGAAAACCGCGGACTTGGCAACACTGTGATGGATAGTAATGTCTACAACGGACACGAGCGCTGACACGACGTGACTACAAAGGCTTTCCTCTGTGTATACATATCCTTACAAGTACAATTTTAGCTGGATTATTTGTGTCCCCTTCAAAAATTGCTCTTGAGAAATGTTATGTTTATTGTCCCCCCCAACTGTTAGATGAAATTTACGCCCCTGCTGGGAACAAGTGAAAAAAAACACACACCAATGGCAGCATTTGACTCAGTTGTTATTTGGCCCAGATGCTATGACATTGGTGTCACTTTAAGATACTGCAGTCTAAAATGTTGTCTAACTTTCATGTCAAACAAGAAAAGGAAACACACAAAAAGAAAAAGATAAAATACAACCTTAGATCCTGGTGGAGGTGTCAGACCCAAAAATTCATAGACTGTGTTGTCCTCTTTGGCTTCAAAGAATGTTTCGTAGTCCTGCAATTTAGGATAGGAAACAATCATTAGGAAGCAATTAACATAGCAACACAACAACATAATTTCTGTGGAATTCAAAAGAAGCTATCAAATAGAGTGTCCAGGCTGCTTTTCTATAAAACATCTATGTGGACTTATATGTACTATATTTAAAATCTTATGACGCCATACAATAACTTAGAGGGGAATGGGTCTAGATGTTTCGCCATTATTCACTAAATGCAATATTCTGTTGTTCTAGGTGTATTTCAAGCAAATAAGTTCCCTGTGTGTATCTTGAACACAAAGTTAAGGTTTCAGAAGACAGAAGCACACAACTTTTTTTAAACTTGATCCTTTTTACACATTTGTGGAAAAGAGTCTCTACATTCGGCCAATTTTTGTGTTCAACAGAAAGAAAGAAAAAATATTACAGGTTTTCAGCAAAATTAGGGGGGAAGGGGTGTAAATGATGACAGAATTTTTATTATAGAATTAATCCTCCCTTTTAGACCCAAATGATGCAGCTATACAAAATTTGAATAACTAAATTACAAACTTTTTAATACAGCTATTCGGTTACAACATAAATTTGTAGGCCAGCTTGGGAGAGTAGTGGTTTTTGGTTTATAAATTAGGTAAACTAAATAGTAAATTAAGATCTTTGTAAACATAAACTGCAATTACACATCACGCCATTATTCACTAAATGCAATATTCTGTTGTTCTAGGTGTATTTCAAGCAAATAAGTTCCCTGTGTGTATCTTGAACACAAAGTTAAGGTTTCAGAAGACAGAAGCACACAACTTTTTTTAAACTTGATCCTTTTTACACATTTGTGGAAAAGAGTCTCTACATTCGGCCAATTTTTGTGTTCAACAGAAAGAAAGAAAAAATATTACAGGTTTTCAGCAAAATTAGGGGGGAAGGGGTGTAAATGATGACAGAATTTTTATTATAGAATTAATCCTCCCTTTTAGACCCAAATGATGCAGCTATACAAAATTTGAATAACTAAATTACAAACTTTTTAATACAGCTATTCGGTTACGACATAAATTTGTAGGCCAGCTTGGGAGAGTAGGGGTTTTTGGTTTATAAATTAGGTAAACTAAATAGTAAATTAAGATCTTTGTAAACATAAACTGCAATTACACATCAAAAAAACAACAACAACGAATCAACAAATACAACAGAATCAATTTGAGAGTAAAACTAAATATGTAAGTCTCTTCAAGTAATGTTAATTGCAGATGATATTTTAGTCATAACACTAAAACCTCTATTTTAAAACCCCATAGGATTTCCCAAGGGAACCTGGTTTGAAAATGATAATTCTTTTTCCGGTTTTAGAAGCTCTTTTGAATATGTTTTCATGTTATATTACTGCTGACACATTTATGTATTTTACATCTCTTAACCTGGATAAACATCATATAAAAACCTTTACTCATTCGGTCCTGACTCACATTATGATTTTTATTTAACGTTTAGATGGGACCCTCTGTTCTAGCAGGTTCTTACCCCACAATACATCGCCTCATTGAAAATCTGTGGAGGAAGAGGAATTCCATTGGTGGGCTTCTTTTCTCCAGGGACATTTTCCCTCATCCACATCCGGTTGTCCTCATTTGAAGCAATGTCAAGCTGTGCATAATCGATTTTAAGTGCCTCAAGAAACCCGACAACATCTTGCTGTTTCTTTTTGATCTGTGGTATTGGTAATAACAGATTACTGACATGAATCCTCAAAATTTCTCCACATTCAAAATTTCTCATTGCAGATTAGAAGTATATGTTAGCTGTAGTAGACATCTTAGAAATAATGTTCTCTTTCATAGGTTCACTCAACGCTGCGTCGCTATAATGCAATGGGAACACCCTCTGGGTGTGCCGATTGTCTGAAGACCGTATAGAATCACACCAATTCATTGGCTGATGGCGTGGGCGCCGCCTCGACGCTCTTACGTCGACATCCTAAAGGCTGATTTATACTTCTGAGTCAGACCTATGCCGTAGGCTATGCATCAGTTTTCATTTATACTTCTGCGCCGTTGTCCGCGTCGACGTGCAGTACACATGCAAACCGCAAGTCAGCAGTGTCCACGGGCATGTTGCTGGTGTAACCCGCAGTACCACGGCAAAAGCCGAAGAAGAAGCGGCTCGTCGGAGAAGCATTATAGCCTTGACGGCGGCCAATAAATATCAAATCATTAAATCATTATTTAAAACTACAAAAAGGAGACAACAACGGAACAGGAGAAGATGGCATTCTTTCAGTCTCCACAAGGACTTGTACCCCGGCAGATAAACATTGTTTGTCACGGACAACTACTGATGTATAATGCTATGTAGTATAATAAATGATAAGACACTTGTTCTTTGCTTTGTTTTATTTTATGTAAGAAGGTGTAACATTAAAATATATTAAAGTGCACATGATCACACACAAAACTCAAGTACATATGGAGGGAGGGGTTCTAGCAGACCAATCATAGCGCTTGCGGTCAGAGTAGAATTGACGCGCTGTTAGATTTTCGGCGAGGTGCACGTCAGGCTACGGCGTAGGGTGTGTGTCTATGCGTAGGCTAGGCAATAGGTTTGACGCAGAAGTATAAATTGGGCTTTATACTTGCGAACGCGCCGTCTGCTCCTCAGATTTCTCTGCCTTCACGAAGCGGCCATTTTAGCCCTTCTGTTGCGGTTTTTCTGGCTCGATATTTGGACTGTTTTTTGTTGAGCTTTCTTCATTTGCACTTCGGCAACTGCGACAGTGGAACACTGTTCTCCTTGCGGTGAAGTGCATGGAATTTCGTCGTTGCTAGCCGCCGTGTTCTCGCTTCATTGCGAGCGACGACCCACACGGTAAGTGTGTCAAGTGTTTGTCGCATGCGCGCAAGGCGGTTTACGGCACTTCTAATGTAAAAAATAAAATAAAATCCGCCTCAAAACCTGCAAAAACTAGACTCACGGTTTTTGAGAAGGAGTCTTCCGTCTTTCCCCTTCGCGCTCCGGAAGTGGCTGAGGCCCTCCATGAATACGTGGCCTGGGGTTCGGATGTGGAGCTCGAGGCAATAGAGAGCGACCAGAGCGCCGTCTGCTCCTCAGATTTCTCTGCCTTCACGAAGCGGCCATTTTAGCCCTTCTGTTGCGGTTTTTCTGGCTCGATATTTGGACTGTTTTTTGTTGAGCTTTCTTCATTTGCACTTCGGCAACTGCGACAGTGGAACACTGTTCTCCTTGCGGTGAAGTGCATGGAATTTCGTCGTTGCTAGCCGCCGTGTTCTCGCTTCATTGCGAGCGACGACCCACACGGTAAGTGTGTCAAGTGTTTGTCGCATGCGCGCAAGGCGGTTTACGGCACTTCTAATGTAAAAAAAAAAAAAAATCAGCCTCAAAACCTGCAAAAACTAGACTCACGGTTTTTGAGAAGGAGTCTTCCGTCTTTCCCCTTCGCGCTCCGGAAGTGGCTGAGGCCCTCCATGAATACGTGGCCTGGGGTTCGGATGTGGAGCTCGAGGCAATGGAGAGCGACCAGACGGGCCTCGCCCTTTCTCTCCCTCTCTCGCTGGAGCGTGAGGATTCGCCGGTTTAATTCTCGCATGATTATGAATGCCATAGCCCGGAGGCACGCGAAACGATTTCCTTCGAGCTAGAGGATGTTTTGTACACTGCTGCGTCTGACTCCGAGAATTTCGGGCCTGCTTCAGCCGACGCTCTCCTGTCTAGCGGCCAGGAAGCGCGGCCTTCCTCAGAGCTTGTAGACGTGCTGGCGCGCGCCACAGAGAAGCTCTCTTTTGATTGGCACGACGAGCCCCGTGAATCCCAGTCATCTAAACACGACAAGCGGTTTCTGAGCGCCCCAAATTCGAGGACTGCATGGAGAAAGCTGCCCTTTTTCAGTGATCTGCATCATGAGATCTCCATATC
Organism: Sinocyclocheilus grahami; assembly: GCF_001515645.1. Taxonomy (NCBI): domain Eukaryota; kingdom Metazoa; phylum Chordata; class Actinopteri; order Cypriniformes; family Cyprinidae; genus Sinocyclocheilus; species Sinocyclocheilus grahami. Next base: position 424,614 of record NW_015506349.1, on the reverse strand, counting down.
CTGGAAGCAGCCTTTTTCTGCCCGCCTTACTAACGCAAAAAAAAGTGTCAAAATCCCAGCCAAAACCGCTTCTTTTTGCTGCTTATATATTGCAAATTGGTGTCTTACTATATTATTTTGTGTATTCCTTATTATAACAGACTGGTTTGTTGTTTTCTGTGTTATTCTTCACAAATTTCGGGGGCCAGACCGTTTATACATTTCTGCCCACTTCTAACACGCTCTCCTCATTCGGTTTCTGTCACATCCGCCAACCAGCACATTTCAGTGTGCAGTAATCGTTCAGTCACACTCTCTTTCGACATGGGGGGTGGGAGACGCACCAGGCTTTCTCCCCTTAGTTACCGCCTATTTCTTTGTCACCTGCTGCTCATGTGATAGGAGACACGTTCAGTTCTCTCCCAAAGCCAGCAGACCCTGTACCAGTCACAGACAATAAATATCAAATCATTAAATCATTATTTAAAACTACAAAAAGGAGACAACAACGGAACAGGAGAAGATGGCATTCTTTCAGTCTCCACAAGGACTTGTACCACGGCAGATAAACATTGTTTGTCACGGACAACTACTGATGTATAATGCTATGTAGTATAATAAATGATAAGACACTTGTTCTTTGCTTTGTTTTATTTTATGTAAGAAGGTGTAACATTAAAATATATTAAAGTGCACATGATCACACACAAAACTCAAGTACATATGGAGGGAGGGGTTCTAGCAGACCAATCATAGCGCTTGCGGTCAGAGTAGAATTGACGCGCTGTTAGATTTTCGGCGAGGTGCACGTCAGGCTACGGCGTAGGGTGTGTGTCTATGCGTAGGCTAGGCAATAGGTTTGACGCAGAAGTATAAATTGGGCTTTATACTTGCGAACGCGCCGTCTGCTCCTCAGATTTCTCTGCCTTCACGAAGCGGCCATTTTAGCCCTTCTGTTGCGGTTTTTCTGGCTCGATATTTGGACTGTTTTTTGTTGAGCTTTCTTCATTTGCACTTCGGCAACTGCGACAGTGGAACACTGTTCTCCTTGCGGTGAAGTGCATGGAATTTCGTCGTTGCTAGCCGCCGTGTTCTCGCTTCATTGCGAGCGACGACCCACACGGTAAGTGTGTCAAGTGTTTGTCGCATGCGCGCAAGGCGGTTTACGGCACTTCTAATGTAAAAAATAAAATAAAATCCGCCTCAAAACCTGCAAAAACTAGACTCACGGTTTTTGAGAAGGAGTCTTCCGTCTTTCCCCTTCGCGCTCCGGAAGTGGCTGAGGCCCTCCATGAATACGTGGCCTGGGGTTCGGATGTGGAGCTCGAGGCAATGGAGAGCGACCAGACGGGCCTCGCCCTTTCTCTCCCTCTCTCGCTGGAGCGTGAGGATTCGCCGGTTTAATTCTCGCATGATTATGAATGCCATAGCCCGGAGGCACGCGAAACGATTTCCTTCGAGCTAGAGGATGTTTTGTACACTGCTGCGTCTGACTCCGAGAATTTCGGGCCTGCTTCAGCCGACGCTCTCCTGTCTAGCGGCCAGGAAGCGCGGCCTTCCTCAGAGCTTGTAGACGTGCTGGCGCGCGCCACAGAGAAGCTCTCTTTTGATTGGCACGACGAGCCCCGTGAATCCCAGTCATCTAAACACGACAAGCGGTTTCTGAGCGCCCCAAATTCGAGGACTGCATGGAGAAAGCTGCCCTTTTTCAGTGATCTGCATCATGAGATCTCCAGATCCTGGAAGCAGCCTTTTTCCGCCCGTCTTACTAATGCAAAGCCAGCAGACAGTAGACGTGCTGGCGCGCGCCACAGAGAAGCTCTCTTTTGATTGGCCCGACGAGCCCCGTGAATCCCAGTCATCTAAACACGACAAGCGGTTTCTGAGCGCCCCAAATTCGAGGACTGCATGGAGAAAGCTGCCCTTTTTCAGTGATCTGCATCATGAGATCTCCATATCCTGGAAGCAGCCTTTTTCTGCCCGCCTTACTAACGCAAAAAAAAGTGTCAAAATCCCAGCCAAAACCGCTTCTTTTTGCTGCTTATATATTGCAAATTGGTGTCTTACTATATTATTTTGTGTATTCCTTATTATAACAGACTGGTTTGTTGTTTTCTGTGTTATTCTTCACAAATTTCGGGGGCCAGACCGTTTATACATTTCTGCCCACTTCTAACACGCTCTCCTCATTCGGTTTCTGTCACATCCGCCAACCAGCACATTTCAGTGTGCAGTAATCGTTCAGTCACACTCTCTTTCGACATGGGGGGTGGGAGACGCACCAGGCTTTCTCCCCTTAGTTACCGCCTATTTCTTTGTCACCTGCTGCTCATGTGATAGGAGACACGTTCAGTTCTCTCCCAAAGCCAGCAGACCCTGTACCAGTCACAGACCAGGCCCTCAACCCTGTGGGCTTTCTCATCCTGCATCAGGACACCAGAGGCTCTCCTTCGCGGTAGATGATGTTATCCCCTCCAGACCATCTCAGCACCCCACACAGGTATGTCCTCTAGACTGCAACACTCTGCTTCCTCTATCGCAATTCTTTCACAAATGGAAGCGTCTACCAGGGGTATCACTTTGGGTTCTCCGCACATTTCAGTTTGGTTACGCACTTCAGTTCTGTCACAACTCCACCTCCTCCCCCAGCTTTAACGGGGTTCACCTCACTGTAGTGAGCAGCGCCTCAGAGGCTTCTGTGCTACAACGGGAACTATTTTCCTTCCTTCACAAGGGAGTGATAGAAGAGGTTCCTCCAGCGGTCAAGATTTGACGCTGAAGGTTATTATGTCACAGAATTTGTGCAGGAGACTGGTTTGTCACTGTTGACCTGAAGGATGCCTATTTTCATATTCAGGTTGCTCAGCATCACAGGAAGTTCCTCAGGTTCCCTTTTGGGGGAAAGGCTTACCAGTACAAGGTTCTTCCCTTTGGCCTGGCCTTGGCACCAAGGATATTCACAAAGTGCATGGATGCTGCTCTAGCCCCATTGAGGCTCCAGGGCATCCGTATACTCAATTACCTGGACAATTGGCTCATTTTAGCCCACTCCAGGAAATTAGTGAGTTACCACAGGGATGTTCTCCTTCACCACATTCTGTTTCTTTGCCTCTGACCCCCTCACAACTGACTGTTTTCTTGGCTCCCATCTGGCTCCTGCCCGGATTTCCAGCCTCAAAGCATGCTTGGCTCGCTTCAAGCTAGGCCATCATGTTTCTGTGAGCACTTTTTGGTCTCAGAATGAATGCCAAAATGTTTCTGTGAGCACTTCTTGGCCTCAGAATGAATGCCAAAAAGAGTTCTCATCCCCCTCACAACAGATTGTTGTCTTGGGGATTCACTTGGATTTCGTTCAGATGCAGGCCCGTCTGACTCCTGCCCGGATTTCCAGCCTCAACGCGTGCTTGGCCCGCTTTAAGGTAGGCCATCATGTTTCTGTGAGCTCTTGTCGCAGGCTCTTGAGCCTCATGGCCGCAGCCTCCCCGGTGCTGCCCCTGGGACTGCTTCATATGAGGCCGTTCCTTTGGTGGATGAAACATTTAAGGATCCGCTCGATTTCGCTTATTTAAGGTGCCGCACAGTTGCTTCCGCACCCTTTCAATATGGTAGGACCCCCCTCTTTCTTCTGAGAGGGGTCCGTATGAACGTTGTTACTGTCGCCAAATGGTTAAGACGGATGGCTCTCTGACGGGCTGGGGCGTGGTCTTCGAGGATAGACCATCGTGTGGAGTTTGGGCAGGAGAGTTCCTCTCTTGGCACATAAACAGCCTGGAGCTGTGAGCCGTCTCTCTGGCACTGATACACTTTCTCCCCTCACTACAGGGGTGTCACGTGATTGTCAGGATGGACAGCATGGCGGTGGTATCTCATATAAATCGCCAAGGGGGTTCACGGTCACGCACCCAAGACAGCCCTAGGCATGCGCGCAGTCTTGGGTTCAAGGCAGACTCCTTTCCCGGAGATCGGTTCATGTCCCGGGGGCCTTGAACCGCACAGTGGAATTTCTGTCAAGACAGAAGTTCAGATCAGGGGGATGGATGAACCGGCAAACAGTAGCCCAGATTTGGGATTGTTCGGCAGGGTGGAAATGGACCTCTTTGCGTCGCAGGAGTTGTCTTAATACCTGCTTTGGTTCTCCCTGAGTTCCCCAGCATCTCTGGGCATAGATGTGTTCGCTCCCGTGGCCGGACCTGAAACTTTATGTGTTTCCGCCTGTCAAGTTGAATTCTGGCGGTGCTGTGCAGGGTGAAGGAGAGCTGGGTCCGTCTCCTACTCGTAGCCCTGTTATGGCCATCTCAGATGTGGTTCTCTGAGCTGATTTTTCTTCTAGATCGCCCTCCTTGAGAGATTCCGATCAGAAAAGTTCTGCTAAATCTCAGCTTCAAGGCAAGATCTGACACCCTCAACCCACAGAAGCTGTGGGTATGGCCCCTATAATGCCACCAGCTTTTACTTCTAGTCTGCCTGCTAATGTTCAGGAGACTGTCGCTTGTGCCAGAGCCCTTTCCGTGAGGATCCGTCAAAGTAACCTTATGACCCAGGTCGGGCTATGTTCCCAAGGTTTTGTCCACATCATTTCGCTCTCAAGTGGTTACCCTTAACTTTTTTCATCCTCCTCCTTTTGCTTCAGGCGGGGATGTGAGACTTCACATGCCCTGCCCTGTCTGAGCTTTGAAGCTCTACGTGGACCGCTCTAGCCATTAGAGAAAATCTCCCCCAGCTGTTAATATGCTTTGTTGCTGGCCACCGGGGGCTTGCTACAGCGAAGCACAAAATTTTGCATTGGGTTAGAGATGCTATTTCGCTGGCATGGTCTTTCTTCACCTCTCAGCCTTCAGGTGCATTCCACGAGGGCTGTGGCTTCCTCTCAAGCTCTTTTTAGGAGAGTCCCCCCAGAGGATATTTGTGTAGCGGCAGGATGGTCCTCTCCGCACACTCTTATCAGGTCCTATAATTTGGATCTTGACACGGCTCCTGGTTCCTTGATCTTGTCCGCTTGAACCAGCCGGGAGTACTATCTGGTTCTTCATCAGGCCAGATACGGCAGCACTTTAGCTTGGCGTGTTTGGTATATCGTTCCCATTGCGTCATAGCGACGCAGTGTTGAGTGACCTATGAAAGAGAACGACTCGGGTTACTTGCGTAACCTATGTTCTCTGAGTAGGTAACGAGACGCTGCGTCTGCTGCCAAGCTCCTCGCGCTGCCGACAAGAGGCCTTTTTCGGCAGAGAAATCTGAGGAGCAGATGGCACATTCGCCAGTATAAGGATGGCGATGTAAGAGCATACAGGTGGCACCCACGCCATCAGCCAATGAATTGGCGTGATTCTAAACGGGCTTCAGACAATCGGCACACCCAGAGAGCGTTCCCATTGCATCATAGCGACACAGCATCTCCTTCCCTACTCAGAGAACATGGGTTACGCAAGTAACCCGAGACAATGTCAGACGATAATAACATGTTTCTTTTACTCATCAAATTACCACATAGAAAAAAACCTGACTGACCAGCCAGGGTTACAACACTCTCCAATGACCCTCCACTGGACCCATAAGCATTGCACAAAATGGCAATCGCACTCGGATCTGCGCCAAAACAATCGGTCCAAGATCGCCTGAACGAGGTGGTCTCGGCTCGATTGAAAACGAACTCTGGAGTGGTTCGGTTGTAGTGAGATTTAACTTTAAACCACATAAACACATTTCATTACACCAAATACACAAAATAATGTTATTTTTAGCAGCATCATATGACCCCTTTAAGTTTAGGGTAGAATTAGGGATGTAGAACATGGTCATGCACAATATGTGCTTTATAAGTAACAGCCAACATGTTAATATTATGCATGCTAATAAGTTACTAGTTAATAGTGAGAATTGGTCCTTATACTAAAGTGTTACCAGAATTTTTAAATTCAGTAGACTTCCTGTTACTCATTAGATGAACTAAAGTATTTAAGTTATTTTTTAAATGAGTTAACTTCCCAAATTATTGTGAATCGGTTGCCTTGTTTATTTAATTATTTATTTAGGAATTTTTTTAAGTGTATCCACTGCAAGGGAATGGGTGTTAAACATTATGCATTATGCTTTAACAAATTAAACTTTTTTTCACTATTTTTTGCTTTGAAATCTACCATTCATCCCTATCCTGTAGCATAACAAGTGCATTAATAATTACTGCAAAATCAGAATTAAACATGACATTTATAGTGTCTGTACAGAGATGAGGACACCTCATGAGGGAATGATAAGTCTTTAAATGTGCAAAAATATCAATATCCAGTCAATATGTGTGCAAAAAGCAAAAATTGATACAACTGTACTCGGCCTACCCCAATTATGTTGAATGATGACCACAATAAATTGAAAATCCAAAAATGAACCTGACTTGTTGCAACCCTGTATTAGGGCAGGTTGCAACAACACTCACTCATTGGACTTGAAGGTTAATTTACATGGTTCAGGGACAGATTGTACATTTCTAAAGTAGGCCTACTTTGATTTTTAATACTCTCTAGAGTCTTAAAACATGTTGTCTTAATTTTTAAGACTCTAACATGTTAAACATGATCAAAACAATAAAGTAGCCAACATTGTTGTTCACGATAAAGTTAAAAGATTAGACACACTAAAAACACATAAATCAATAAATAAACATTCTACAATCGTCCCGATGAGCAACTGAAATCAGTTCTGGCAGTTTCATGTTTAAAGGAATAGCTGCTGCAGTCTGGAATGTGATCTCAGAGATATTTAAGGAAACTGGCGGAGCTGCAACTGTTATTAGGTCACTCAGGATTATTTAAACTGACTTGAGTTAGAACAGTTTTTAAGAGTTTAAAATACATCCACCGCTGGTTACTGATAATATGCTTGGAACTAGCACTTGGTTCGTTCCGCAATCTGTATAAAGCATAATCACAATCAAGCAAAGTGACCTGTTGAATGACTGAAACACTATCACACTTGTTATCCAGGTTCTTACCGCCGTCGATCCCGATGAGGATGCCAGGAATATTTTAATGACCATTTTGTGGAAGTGCAAAATAAAATGACCAGGGAAAATGTGTTTAAGGACACAGTGATCCACCCCCCACTTTGGCTGGAAAGCACACAGCGATGCAGCCTCGACTCGAGCCTCTCGGTGTCTATTTCTGTCCCCAGCGCATCATGTGGTGGGATTGGTGCATTTGTCCCACTGCTGTCTGAGTGATTGGCAATTTCAGCAGTCTGTCCACATCAGGAGCTGCTAAAGTTAGAGGAGTGACTTGCATATATGGACAGAGATGCTGATTTTTTTAAAACGTGTAATTTGTAACCTAATTGAGTAAATAAAAAATAAATTAAAAGTTTGTACATTTTGATGACTGGCCAGTCTGCCAGTTGAAACAAAACCTCTAGTTAATATTGCTGATTCATTATGATAAAATGAAAAATTCCTACAGGTTTAAATTGGAAAGTTCCCACACTCTCATATACAGGGACAGAGTTGTTGTCCAAGGAAACAACAGAGAATGTTGTCCCCGGCTCTCTTCTAAAATATGACCTATCTGGCCTGGGAAGAGAAAGAGAGAGGCGGGGCATAGAGGACCTACAGTAATGTACAGTATTTGGAAACTAATGTATTTTTTGAACATTAAAGCATGTCAACATATTCTGTTACACCAAATAATGATCTTTAAAATAGCATCATATGACCCCTTTAATTCAATTTATCCTACCATCCTTCCAAAATGGCAATCAAATACCACTGGTGACTTGGACATACCTGCAATTCCAGAAGGAAAGGCTACTAGTCTCTCCAGTGGAGCAATCCATTTACTAGGCACCACTGTGACCGGGTCTGCATAATACTTCAATATGAGCGAGACCATGAGCGCCGCCTAACAACAGACAGCAAAAAACTAAATAAATTGCCATCATGAGAGAAAATGAACAACTGATGCATACATGAATCATATCAAAGCACAAATTAAAACATGAATCCTCACCCACCTGAAGAATGTAAAACACAATATTTACAATCCATTTCATTTTTGCCTGCTGTGAAGTTCTTGATTTGACTGTAAAAAAGAACAAAGACAGACAGGCAATGAATATAACCAACATTTCAGTCTACTCATGGTTTCCATTTAAACAGGCTTCTTCAAATCCAGCCCTGGAGAACCCTGCTATGCAAATAAATGTGAAATGGATTGAATTGAAACCACTCGATTATTGATACAGAATATTTTTTTTACAATTTTAATGGATGGACAGAAACTCTCAGGTTTAAAGTATCTTCATTTGTGTTTCAAAGATGAACCAGAGTCTTATGAGTTTGGAACGATATGAGGTTGAGTAAATGATGACAGAATTTTCATTTTTGGGTGAGCTATGCTATTCTGAAAGCATACAAGTTATATCTATGCTATTCCCAATAACTTGAAGGACAGCAACAGACAGCAGCCAAGCCATTTGTCTTATTTCATGAATGCTGAAGCCGTTATCTGAAACCCACCTGCCATTTTCCACACTTGGCCTGAGACTTTGAATTCTCCACTGCAAAGTGACAAACCTTTTGGTTTCTCAGTTCTTATCGCCCCACTATAAAGTGGACAAAGGCAGTTTATATGCTTCCAGTGAGGTGTGCTGGTGACTGCAAATATCTTAACACTTGCCCATTGCTTCTTGATTTCAACAGCAATACTACACATGTCGTTTGCTATACAATTTTGTGGGCTTCTTTCTGTGTTTTGCTGGTTAGAAAGCAATCATTAGCGGGTTTCCATCCAAAGTTGCGAATTTAACTTATGCGCAAAATTGGAAAATCACAAAGCATTTGCGAATAATGCTGCATTCAAGTCCTCCTGCGACGTTCGTACTTACGAGTTGACAAGTAATTACGACGTCAGGTGCGTTCAAGTCATTTTAGTCGGTACAAGATGGCGGTGTACCTTCTTTTAATAAATTACAAGAAAATACAACAGGGTCTGTTAACTCTGCTTATAGTAAATGAAGAGCAAAGAATTCGCATCAGGTGTGTTTTGCGTTTTTAATATTTTTAAAAAGTAATTTAAGAAGCCACTTTAATCTGAAAAACTTCATCAAAACTATCAATTTAAACAAAAATGTACCGTCAACCACAGATGTTGCATCCATCGATTCTGCCATGTTTCTCATAGACACGCCCCTAACTCGGAAACTCTGTGCTTAAAGAAAATTTAGAGTTTCCCACTCGTAATAACGACTTTGTGGTGGCGTTCATGTGCCTTCAACTTGTAAATACGATCTATCCGACATGACTTGAACGCACCATAAGCATCGTTTCCATTCAACGAGTCAAAGAGAACAAAATCGTCACTTCCTGATAAACTGCCACTAAATATCACTAGGAAAAGTTAAAGCCACTGAATACAATAACTTTCATATATATAATAAATTATTTGTGCCTCAGACGAAACACAATAAATGCGGTCATTGCTTTAGGTCAGGGTTCCTCAAATCTTGCCCTGGAGGGCCAATGCGCTGCAGAGTTTAGCTCCAACCCTGATCAAACTCAGCTACCTGTGATTTTCTAATGATCCTGAAGACATTGATTAGCATGCTCAGGTGTGTTTGATTAGGGTTAGAGCTAAACAGGAAAGTGGATCTCGTGGGCCAGATTTGAGGATCCCTGCTTTAGGTTATGCCTTCCCGTAGCGCAAAGTCACATGACTTTTGATGCGCATGGAGGAATTTATTCGCAAAATGCGTTTCCATCTCCCATTATTCACATTAACCCTTTTTCGCACAAGTCAAAAACCACCTCAAGCAAGTGTAAAAACATTTTTGCGAATTAAGGGATTTTTTTCTAAAAAATTGGCGTTTCCATTACCATTATTCTGATGCGATACTTCGAAATGTGCATAAAAACAGTGTGAAGGAAACACAGCTATTGTAGCTTGTCACTTCATCGACATTTTGCTGCACATGCTTGTAATGCACGTACCCCTTTAAGAAAAGCACAAAATAACTTGTACCAAGAGTCTTCAGTTGATCGGTCATCTTGTTGATCTTGCGTTCCAGTCTAGCATATCTGGCAAACTCGTCCATCATACTGATGGTGGACAGCTCCATCTTCATGTTTTGGATCTCCGTCCTCATCTCCATCTCTTGATCAGCATCTTTCTGGAAGATCTTGGACAGCTATGAGAACAAACACACAAGATCTTAATGTACATCTGCTCATTCATTTTAAATTGCAATCAAATGTACTCAAAGCTTTTACACTATTACCAAAAACGGAACCAAAAGGGTGATTTACAGACAAAGACCTAGAAAGGCAAAACGTTACATTTGTTAAATAAAACCTAGGTTACAAGTGCACACATTCCTCCAATTTTTCCATAGTAAGCATACTCTGAATGTCCTCATTACAATTTATAATAACTATAATCTAGATATGCAACAGATATTAGCAAGTTTTTGGCACTATGGTAAAGCTATGTCAGATTGTTATTTTTTTTGTTTGTTTGTACAAGTATGTTGGAGTACCCCGTACGTGAAATGGTGTATTATATGAAATCATTCATTCAGTGCCATTATATATATATATCACAGTAACATGGTGCTGTCATCTGATACCATAGAAGAAGTGCAGTGTGTTTTATTGGTTTGTAAAATATTATTAGCCCACATCAAACGTTTGTTTGGCACTATTAACTGTCCTCTAGGTGGTGTTTATGAATGAGTCTGACTTAACTTAGCCAAATCTAGAGATGGTGAACAGAGCTGCTTTTGTTTGCTGTGACTGAGCATTTATGGCATCACATTACGACTAATGTATGTTTAAATTATATATGTGTTTACTCTTTTGAATCAGTACTTACAAATGAAGAAATGGACGGCAGCAATGTTTTGACGAGGTTGACCAGAAACACCGAGCTCAGCACAAAGAACCAGTTAAACCCGGCAGCCATTTTCTTTTCATCAGTCTGGTCCTCCCCCAATAATACAAGCCCACTAGCGCAGTTTTTTTTAAACTGGTTCCTTACCTTAAATGTTATAATATGCTTATATTATCTAAAAATATGCAACGACAGATATCATGGGATGTTTATAAGACATCAATTTATTTATTTTTTTCTTAAGCGGCGTGTTTCTTTAAATGCACTCAAATTATCGGAATATATAACCAACGCAATCAATACAAAATATATATTTACACGCTTACAGAAACAATAAATGCAGAAAGTGGCGCCTAAAGTATATACAAGCGAATCTGTGATTGACATCTCAGCCTATCCACACAGGTACTTTGCTTTGGTTTGAAATGTGGTTGCCAAGACGTTTCAGCCAATCACCGCCGAGGAGGGGCGGAGCGTAGCTCGCATCAGGTTAGAGCTATAATGAAAAGACTATAGAAAGGGGAGATCCAATCCGGTTTCAGCTAGTTTGTGTTCCGATAGAACATTAATGCTAGTAGCTTGAGTGTTTCCTAGACCCGGTTCTTACTCTTTACTTATCAGCGCGTAAGCTGTTTTAATTGATTTCCTTTTTGTTCTGAAAGCATACAAGATTTACGCAGCCATGCCTAAAAGGAGCAAAGTAAGTCCAAAAATATTTTTAAAAATAATTATTTTATAGTATGGTTTTAATAGCCTGCGATAAATAAAAATGCACGTGTTTCGAAAGCTTTGTGTGAAGTTATGCGAGTGTTGGCTGCATTGCTGGATGTGCTCATTCGTGATCTAGGGCATGTGAGTCTGTGGCATGAATCTGGCGCCTTTTTACTTGGAGCTGTGCTATATTCCGTCGACTGCGTGTGGATATTTCCAGAATCGAGCATTCTCGGCTTTACTTTGACATTAAAGTCGTGTATAGAATACGCAAAGTAATGATCGGACGAAGGGGTGTAACCGCGTAACGTTACGGAGAAGAGCTTGTCCTGCAAGTGTTTTGCTTTTAACCGCGGTGTTTTAATACCTTTATAACCTTATACATACGAAGCAGTCGAAGTTGTAAATTTGAGGACATCGTGGGATTTTTTTTTTTAGTCCCCTTGTGTAACTGTAAATACATGTGTAACGTTAGTTGTGTTCGACTCCATATGGTTCTCGAGGACACACACACACATTATAGTCTTGTGTCATGGCTGCCTTTGCACTAAACACATTTGAAGCCTTAACGAGTTTATCCCTGCAGGTTTATTTCATAATTCGGTTTTTGCTTGCGTATCCCGCCTGAGTTTCTCACTTGACCTTTGAAACGGACTTTGTAAAGTGGCTAAAGAAAGTTATTACCGACTAGTTGTGTACTAAAGAGATTAACCTCCCGTTTTCACTTGACTATTTGAATCTCGACGCAAACCTGGTTTATGGGAAAAAATGTGTAGATGTTTAATGTGTTTGCTCGTCGAAAGTGAATGAATTCTGTTTGTGGAGGCGGAGCTAACGTTACTGTTCCCCTCCTCCATGGGAGCTAACGTTACTGTGGGAGCTAACGTTACTGTTCCCCTCCTGCATGGGAGCTAACGCTACTGTTCCCCTCCTGCATGGGAGCTAACGTTACTGTGGGAGCTAACGTTACTGTTCCCCTCCTCCATGGGAGCTAACGTTACTGTGGGAACTAACGTTACTGTTCCCCGCCTCCATGGGAGCTAACGTTACTCAAGCGCGGACATTTTTCGGTAACATCGTTACCAGCGACAAAAAGTTAGCTATGCTCGACAAAGCTAATGCAAATAAATGCACGATCACCGGTTGTTTTATTTTTATTTATTTTCCCAAGTTTATTTTTTGTTTCGCCATGTTTTCATGACAAAATTAACTTTTTGTGAATTGTGAGTTGAATGTGTAACGCCATACAGGACCCATGGTCTACCCCTCCCCCACTGTGTGATCCTGTTGTGGATGCGCTCTTCCCATAACAACGCGCTGAAACATGGCAACTAAACCCAAAGAATTCACAATGTTTTATTATAATAATGTTCTCATTAGAATTTTATATACACGACATTCCCAATCATAGTTATTAATGTTGTGCACTGCTGTTTGAGCTGCGTGTGCTGAGCTAAAGATGATCACTGGTAAACTGAAGCGCTCTTTTAACTTAACCAAACGCATTCTATATGAGATAAATCAGATATACATCAAATAAACACAATATTACAACGTACAATTGCACAAAAGGCTGCAAACGAACAGCGCGCATCTGAAGTGTCTCTGAAGGAAATAATGCATTATTTATCGGCTTTAAGATATCGGCCAAATTTTCTTATCAGGCCGATACCGATAACAGAAAAAATTAGCATTTATTGGCCGATACCGATATGGTGGCCGATATATCGTGCATCCCTATACACGTACTAACAGCTTCTGTTTCCTCTGGTACAGGCTAACAATGACACTGAAGCAGCTGGGGTAAGTTTGTTACACATACTGACAAATAACAAGTTTTTGCATATAACTGTGATACTTATTGCCTGTTTCTTTTGTTGCCTTCTCATTTTGTCCCTCATCAAATGAACACACAGCCCAAGAGGCGGTCTGAGAGACTTCAAGGTGTAAGTTGGTTTTGTCAGTCCCTCTGAAGACATATTTTACATAATTACCGTTTTTATGAGGCATATAGCTTACGCCGAATTCTGTTTTGCAGAAACCCCAAACACCAAAGTCTGAGCCCAAGCCAAAAGTGAAGGTAAATCAGTTATCAAATTAAGATGTATTGCTATTAATAAATGTTGCCGGATGTGGCTTAACCATGTATTTTGCTGAAACGTTACAGAAGGCACCTGCAAAGGGCAAGAAGGCCAAGGAGGTAGAAAAGGCCAAACCAGAGGAGAAGAAAGAGGACGCAAAGCCAGAGACCGAGTCTGAGGAGGAAACTCCTGCGGAGAACGGAGAGACCAAAGATGAGGTAGTAAGTCATTTTATAATTAAGTTAGAATAATTCATCTAAAACTTGGTCCTCTATGGCAGTGGTTCCCAACCCTGGTCCTGGAGGCACCCCAACACTGCACATTATGCATGTCTCCTTAATCAAACACACCTGATTCAGGTCATCAGCTCATTAGTAGAGACTCCAAGACCTGAAACTGGAGTGTCAGAGAAAGGAAACATGCAACGTGTGCAGTGTTGGGGTGCCTCAAGGACCAGGGTTGGGAACCACTGCTCTATGGTATTGCTTACATATTTGGCCCTGTATCTATTTGTAGTCCAGAGTGATAGTGAAAATAAATGTCAGTTAGGGATGCATCTGTGGCTATGTCTGTTGAAAACATTTATTGATTTTATTTATTTATTGGTTTGGTTTTGTTACAGGGGGACAATGATGAAGCAGGAGGCGAGGAGGAACAGGCCGACTAGAAAGAGGGAGCTGCTAAATAACATTTCACCAGAGCTCCCATACCTCTTTTCTTGTACAATACAGAGGAATATTTTTATTGACTATTTTCTAAAAAGCAGGTTTTTTAGTAGTTCAATATTAGAAGCTCATTTTATAGACAACGTTTAAGAGAAAAATCTTTTCCCACTCCCAATTTTTCCTGAAGGAGATTTAGTCATGAAACAACTTCCTCTTATTATTATTATTATTGTTTTTTTTATTTTTTTTCTAACTCTTTAGTTTTTACAAAAAGGGAGGGGAGTGTAACGGGTTGAGACAGATAATGTGATCGTGCCATTTTTAAAGATTAAAAAAATGAAATTTCTTCAGTCTTTCAATTGAAACTGCAAGTTTGCCTGAGACACTAACATTCCATAGGCAATATGAGGGACCCCTGTATGTAGCCTGTATTGTATGGGAAGGGGGTTCTGTAAGAAAATGCTTTGTTTTATTGTTTCTGGGGGGTTGGGGTTGATTGTAAGCTGTATTCTATGAATTGAAACCTCTTTATTCAAACTGTTTTATGAATCAACAGCTTTGATTAACGATCCTGCTCACTAGTACTGGAACACTCATCAGATGTGTGATTTACATTGACTTTTGTCTTTGTGTGGTGATAGCATTGCAATGTTGTATAGCTGCTGTGAAAAGGTTTTCATAATTTCTATATGCAGTATGTGATGGTACTTTAAGAGTATGAAAAATGGAATTGTGTGTGTTAGCAAAGCTAATAACAGCTGTGTTACAGTGTTAAACATGCAGGTTATATGAAAAACTACTGTAATTTCAATGTCAGAAGTCGCTATATCACTCAAGGTTTTAGGTTAAAAGTACACATGTACAGTTTCTTTTTTTTTTTAGCTGTATCTGTAATGATTGGTATGACATACAAATAAATTGGTTGTAATTTCACTTGATATTTTGCCCTTCTGTTTTCCTTTCTGTGATTAAAAAGAGCACTAGATAAGATATAAACCCGATAACATTCCATAATGGAAGCGATAGCTGGAAAATGAATGCTTCATTGACATGTCAATATGTGAAATACATTAAATAAAATCAATGTGCTTGACAATTTCAATACTGATATTTTATTATCTTCCCATATTCATCTAGTTTTGGTGTAACTGGTTAGAAAGTGTATGTATAGCCTGAATGCACTGTAAGTCGCTTTGGATAAAAGCGTCTGCTAAATGCATAAATGTATTTAATTTAATTTACATACTGATATTCAAAAATTTTGGGAACAGTAAGATTTTTTAATGTTTTTTAAAGAAGCAAGGCTGCGTTTATTTGATCAGAAATTCCGAAAACGGTAATATTGTGAAACAAAATAATGGTTTTCATATTAATGTAATGTATGTGATGCACAGCTGAATTTTCAGCAGTTATTACTCCAGACTTCAGTGTTGCATGATCCTTCAGAAATTCTAATATGCTGATTAATTATCAATGTTGTATATACACTACTGTTCAAAGGACGGGTAAATAATTATTTTTAAAGATTAATACTTTCATTGAGCAAGGATGTGTGGGAAGTGATAAAAAGTTACAGTAAAAAAAAATTTTTATGACAATTTATATTCTAAACACATCAAAACGATGTGGAATCAATTTGTATTGTTTGTGAACTGCATCAAAGTTTCTCTAATGTTTTTTTTTCATTTTTTTGATTAAACATTCATGCATTTTAAAGTGGTTTTAGGGTCTACATTTTTGGAAGCATTTTATTGCAGTCGAGATTTTCGATATAACGTATTTTGTTTTACATACTGTATGTATGCGGATACAGCTGTACATATGTTGATACCCAAGTTTATATTAAAAGCTGTGTGATAATATAGTTATAAATAGTATGATCTGTATATGTTTTATAATTACCAACCTTATTTTCTAACATGTTTTTGCAAGAAATTGTGCCAACTCTTTAAAAGCACTTATTATCATTATTTAAATGCAAAGTTATACACAAGTGCCTGCATACTTTTTGGGGCCAATGTAACTGCTTTAATATTTAAAGGAGATAAAAACTTCTTTTACAGATTTTGTTCCCACAGCATGTGCGCTTTCTCTGTCAGTGGACATATTTGTGTAAATTTTGCAACTTATGCATAATATACATAACCTAATCCCACACGCATGTGGTAATAAGCAGCGCTGGTGGCTAATATTAGTTGTGTGCATATATTCAAATATGAAACCGTCGCGTTCTCAGACTGTTTTCTAGACAAAAGAACGCTTCTGCTGTCGCCACGCGCTGTGACGTCACGAACCAGCCGTTCGAACAGGCGCGCGGGGTTTCATTGTTGTTTGAAGATCGTTTCGCTTGGGACGAAACAGCAAGGAGCGTTTCGGTTTACATCGACGACTTGCACACTGAATTTCCACACTTTTGGATCTCCGCGTGGCTTCTGCTTTGCTGAAGAAGAAGATGAGGAGTTCTACATCCCCCTCCCCCTGTTTCCGGCGCTCTGGCGGAAGTAGCTGTGAGCTCAGGCCTCATACTTCCAATGGCGACCGAAAACTGGCCGAACAGAAAGCGGGAGCAATCGTGGCTCTTCTACTCAGACATTAAATAATTATATAATTGACCAACTACACATAAAGTGCGTCTCCAAACCCCGTATTCTTTGCGCTATGGCCGGTACTGCAGCCAGAAATGGGAGTATTTCACCCCTTGAATCGGGTAAGGCTCAAAAAGTAACATTTAGGAATATTATCAAGAGGTACTTTTCTAGTTTCTTCATCTTTAAGCAAACACTAAACGGTCTCGCGGTGTCCTTTCGCAGAGTTGTGTTACCTGATATCGCGCTATTTGAGCACGGGGCCGTGTCGGGCAGCGGCTGAGGTGAGTTGACTCGAGTCCTCGAGACTTTAATAGTGTTTTTAGTGTTGTGTTTAAAAGATGCTCGTCTGAACCGAGCTCGTTCTCATCTGTTGCAGGCTCTCGTGTGTGAGCTGGAGGAGAACCAGGTGTGTCGCTCGGTTACTTCATTGTGTGTGTGTGTGTGTGTGTGTGTGTGTGTGTGTGTGTGTGTGTGTGCGCTTCCCTCTCGGAGTGAAACATGGATTTGGCAGTGTGCTACTCTTCATTGTCGCTTGTTTACCTTCTCCGCTGTTGTTTTTATTGAGAGAGCTAGGCTTACGCCGGTCTCCTGTCGAGCGTATTAACCCGGCTGATTTGTTTATTTGTCGAAAGCTGCTTCCACGCCGGTTGGATTGGGAAGGAAATGAACACCCGCAATCTTATGAAGACTTGGTAAGTGTTTTGATTTTGTTTCTGGGGCATGTGTTTAATTCTCACACGCGTTCTGATTTGAGATCGGCTTTAAGTGACCGGTTTTGTTCTCCCTTTCCGTTGGTTATATAGGCGCATCATATCTGACAGCTTATAGCGTTATTATTAGGAGCAGTTCTTTGGGGGCTCTTCTGTGTTGTGTGTGTGTGAGTATGTGTGTGTGTGTGCGTGTGTGTGTGTGTGTGTGTGCGTGTGTGTGTGTGTGTGTGTGTGCGCGCGCTTCCCTCTCGGATTGAAACATGGATTTGGCAAGTGTGCTACTCTTCATTGTCGCTTGTTTACCTTCTCCGCTGTTGTTTTTATTGAGAGAGCTAGGCTTACGCCGGTCTCCTGTCGAGCGTATTAACCCGGCTGATTTGTTTATTTGTCGATAGCTGCTTCCACGCCGGTTGGATTGGGAAGGAAATGAACACCCGCAATCTTATGAAGACTTGGTAAGTGTTTTGATTTTGTTTCTGGGGCATGTGTTTAATTCTCACACGCGTTCTGATTTGAGATCGGCTTTAAGTGACCGGTTTTGTTCTCCCTTTCCGTTGGTTATATAGGCGCATCATATCTGACAGCTTATAGCGTTATTATTAGGAGCAGTTCTTTGGGGGCTCTTCTGTGTTTTGACTGCTAACCTGTTATTTAGTGCTGGATTGCAGTTAGGGTGGGGCCTCGTCGGGTTGCGGCTACGTCAGGATGTTGAACCGTCCAATCAGATTTCAGGACTCGTCGTCGGCTTTTTATTTTGCATGTGACCTGCGCTCTGATTGGCTGATAAAGGGACTCAATTTACATGAACTCTCTGCACTCCACCACATGAGACAGGCTTTTATTTATGTTTTCCTGAAGGGTCGTGACCACGGTCAGTTATCTTTTGGGTGTTTTAAGTGCTTACATGTTCCATATTTAACAATACAACTATTTAAAATCTGCATTTAATTAAAAACACATTTAGAGAAAGCTAGACATCTGATGCATCCACTTGGGGTGGGGGGGAGAAAAAATAAATAAATTAAAATATATATATTATTTATATATATATATATTTATGTATTCATATATATATATATTTATGTATTCATATATATATATATTTATGTATTCATATATATATATATTTATGTATTCATATATATATATATTTATGTATTCATATATATATATATTTATGTATTCATATATATATATATTTATGTATTCATATATATATATATTTATGTATTCATATATATATATATTTATGTATTCATATATATATATATTTATGTATTCATATATATATATATTTATGTATTCATATATATATATATTTATGTATTCATATATATATATATTTATGTATTCATATATATATATATTTATGTATTCATATATATATATATTTATGTATTCATATATATATATATTTATGTATTCATATATATATATATTTATGTATTCATATATATATATATTTATGTATTCATATATATATATATTTATGTATTCATATATATATATATTTATGTATTCATATATATATATATTTATGTATTCATATATATATATATTTATGTATTCATATATATATATATTTATGTATTCATATATATATATATTTATGTATTCATATATATATATATTTATGTATTCATATATATATATATTTATGTATTCATATATATATATATTTATGTATTCATATATATATATATTTATGTATTCATATATATATATATTTATGTATTCATATATATATATATTTATGTATTCATATATATATATATTTATGTATTCATATATATATATATTTATGTATTCATATATATATATATTTATGTATTCATATATATATATATTTATGTATTCATATATATATATATTTGTTTTTTTTTTAAATATTTATTTATTTATTTATATTACTATAATTTTCGGTAATGCATGACATAATGAAAGTAAAGGATCCCTTATTCTTTGTTAGGTATATGCCAACAGACATATTGCACCAGACCACCTCTTGCAGATATGCAAGCAGATCGGTCCGATTCTGGACCGAGAGGTTCCGTCTGGTGTGCCAGGAGTCCACTCTCTACTCGGGGCCGGGAAACACTCTTTACTGCGAATGTCGAAAGGTGAGCTTTCAACCCCTTTTGCCTTGGTGTGTTTATCAGTTATCCAAGTCTTGATGTCACCACCGTCTGCCTTCTCTCTACTTCTCTAGACTGCGGCAATAGCAGATGGAAAGCCTCCACGTTTGCGGCCCTTCATAGAGGGAGACCACCAGAGAGGCCTTTAAGCTGCAGGGATGCCAGTATTGGTAAGTACCTTCAGTTATGTCGAGGTTCAATGATAAGGATTTTTAGTTCAATTTAGTTTTCTTTTCTTGGCTATTTTTACTGGCTCAAAGTAAAAAAATAAAAAGGTTACTGTTTTTTTTTTTTTAATTATTGAAGTGAGCATGAAACAGAAGTTAGTCTTTTCTTTCTTACTGTGACGCGTTCAAGTAAAACATCTCTAATGAGGAAAAAAATATAGGGTAATTGCTGCGATTATTTCTTTGTGAAATTGAAATATAACACTATAATAATATACTAATATAGCACTTGTATATCATTGCTCTTTTGTTGGTTTTGATTGCTTCTATTGTCCTCATTTGTAAGTCGCTTTGGATAAAAGCGTTTGCTAAATGACAATTTTTATATAATGTAAATAACAAAACTAAAAAAAATAAGCCCCAAATCAAATAAATAAGTAACGCAAATAAAAGAAATCTCTTCATATAAACAAAATAAGGCTTTGTCTGTGCTCTTTCCATTTAAAATGAGAGGCAACCACTGCATTTTAATCTTGATCCAAACAAAGATGCTGCATACATGCAACATGAGCAGTTTTTAATCTAAATTAGATTGTATAATTTCAAAATTTGAAACAAAAACAGAATGGTTTGACTTCAGTTTTGTGAAACTATGCATAAAAAATATCTGCATGAAACCGAAACAGCAGACGAGCTGAACGAGACGCAGATGCATTCTCTGCCAGCAGGTGGAGCTTAAAGCGTTTCAGCGCTACACTCATGAACTTTAATATGCATTATACAGAAGCAAGATGAAAAAATAACATCTAAACTTTTCTAAAGACAGTAACTTCCCCTCAGACATGCATTCATATAAACCCCTACTCCTAATTGAATCGCGATTTGTTTAGTATCTCAACCGATTTAAATCGATTTTCAACTGGCTTGCGGTTAATCGTTACATCCCTACTTATAAGCAATAAAATCACTAGTTAAAAATGCATATTAATATTTTACGTGATTATTTGTCTATTTAAATGCTCCGTGTCACACCCCATGAATGTTGATGTAAGATGATTAAACTTGATGCAGCACAACTGAATGAATGGCATAAATGTAGCATTGGCCCATTGACTGTTTCCTCTCACTTTGGCTCCTAGCCATCCCTGATCCCTGTTGAATGTATTTGACTTGTGTCTTGGCAAACAGAGAAATTAAATGTTGAGCGCTCTGAGTGAATTTCCTCTCTGTCATTGTAGTGGAGGTGTGCCGAGGCAGAGAGCTCACTGGAGCTCAGCGCTTCAACTCTATCAACCCTGTCAGCAATTATCAGCACATGAAGATGCACAGGAGGATCCTGGGACATCTCTCTGCCGTGTACTGTATCGCCTTTGATCGAACAGGATCCAGGATTTTTACGGTGAGCATCAAAAATCTTTTGGAGTAGCCTCAGGCTCGTCTCTTGGTCTTTGCCGTCTGACACTTGGCCCTGTTCATTTCCTGACCCTCAGGGTTCCGACGATGCCTTGGTGAAGATCTGGTCCTCTTTTGACGGAAGGCTTCACTCCACTCTCAGAGGACATTTTGCTGAGATATCCGACCTTGCCGTTAACTTTGAGAATACCCTTATTGCGGCCGGGAGCTGTGACAAAACCATTAGAGTCTGGTGCCTTCGTACTTGTGCCCCAGTGGCAGTTCTGCAGGGCCACAGTGGATCTATTACCTCTTTACAGGTGAGAGTGCTGTATGACTTTAGCGTCCTTTCCGTGCTTTGTTTTTATTAACGCTAAATCAGTGTAGGAGCTTGGCAAGTGAATTTACCGGCATTAAGTCTTAACCAACCAATGCCGCATAATCCTTCAGAAATCATTCTAATATGCTGATTTGCTGCTCAAGATATATTTCTTATCCGTGTTAAAAATGAGTTTTGACATAGACATGTTAAGAAAATACGTAATGTTGCAATATATTTCTACTGGAAAAAATATCACTGTTTCCAAAAAAATATCAAGCAGCAAAAACACCAAAAATGCCACATTAGAATTAAACTTTGTCTGTTAAAACTGCGTCTGTGCTGCACAGAATTGTGTTCATGATGCAGAATCTTGGTGGTGGTTTGTTTCCTTTAGATGTTGCTTTTTGCCATTACAATAATCTGAAGGCTCAATGCATGGAACACAACTTTTTTTTTAAATAAAAATATTTAAATGGATCAATATATTAAATATAAGTAAATACAAAATTAAATTGCATAGTCACAATAAAACCTAAGACACCTAATCCAACTACAATAATCCAAATACAATAAACACTAAATAATAGTTACAGTACTAATAACAGCAAAGTAGTTGGTATTCTTAGTAGGGATGCAACAATACAGTCAGCCCACTGTTCAATATATACCTCAGTTCGTTTCTGGTGGCTTGACAAATCAGTGTGTTTATTTATATATTTTTTTTGCAATATTCAAGTTAAAATGTGAAAATGTTTCTAAATCCCCCCCCCCCAAAAAAAAACCCTTTTTATTGCGCAAGAAAATGTTTCTAAATCCCCCCCCCCCCAAAAAAAACTCATGTCTATTGCAGAAAAACATGGATTATCATGTCTACTTCAAAATTCTTTTGAGAGAAGTATACTTTTTATTATTTTTTCCCCAAATAGGATAGATTGACCATTATTGAACGCTATAAACCCATGTAATGTCTGTTTCTTTCATAATCATGGCCAGAGGGCACCCTTGCGCAGAAACTCCACATATGCATCAGGAAATCCTTAATATGGACTAAGGCATCCCTATCCGCTGTAGCTCAATAAAATGCTTTGAATGATGAAACATGAAGACATTAAACACTTGACTGACAATATACAGTTTTGTGTTCTTCAAGCCATCTCTGGTATTTTCATAATTAAGTATATTTGGCTCCGACAATGACTGAGAGATGTAACAGGCATCAAGTTCAAATCACAATCTGTTGGTTTTTTTGTATTTGTTTTTTTTTTCAGTACAATTTTTTTGAACTAATTGTGCATTTCGTAAATTGCATAAACGGTTATGATCAAAATAGCATCATTTATTTATGCATTGTTTAATCCAAAGAGCCGAAGCGCCATTCACGCAGATTGCATTTAAAAACATGAGATGCAGTGAAAAGGTGAAACATGAAGACATTAAACACTTGACTGACAATATACAGTTTTGTGTTCTTCAAGCCATCTCTGGTATTTTCATAATTAAGTATATTTGGCTCCGACAATGACTGAGAGATGTAACAGGCATCAAGTTCAAATCACAATCTGTTGGTTTTTTTGTATTTGTTTTTTTTTTCAGTACAATTTTTTTGAACTAATTGTGCATTTCGTAAATTGCATAAACGGTTATGATCAAAATAGCATCATTTATTTATGCATTGTTTAATCCAAAGAGCCGAAGCGCCATTCACGCAGATTGCATTTAAAAACATGAGATTTTTTAATTTAATAAACTTCCACAAATTTGTGATGTGTAAAAGTTTAAACTGTTTTAAAGGGGTCATATGATGTTGCTAAAAATTATATTATTTTGTGTATTTGTTGTACTAAAATGTGTTTACGCGGTTTAAGGTTCAAAAAACACATTATTTTCCACATACTGTACATTATTGTTGCTCCCCTATGCCCCGTCTTTCTGAAACGCGTTGATTTTTACAAAGCTCATCGGTCTGAAAAGCAAGGTGTGCTGTGATTGGTCAGCTATCCAGTGCGTTGTGATTGGCCGAATACCTCAAGTGTGTGACGGAAATGTTACGCCCCTTAACATGTTTTGATGCACTGTCCGGCCGGAGCGTAACATAAAACCATGTCTGCATTTGATCGGAGAAATGACAAACAACAAGTGCTACTCTACACAGCCCAAAAAACTCGCGTTTGAATCATCAGTGGCAAATTCTTTAAATATAAAAAACTTAACTACAGTCTGTGAGTCAGAACAGCCGGGATTGTAGTCTACTCTCCTAGGGTCAGGAAACAGTCCTCCATAAAATGCGCTGCACACATCTGAATATTTGGGTTGAACTGTTCTGGAACAGTTTTGTAAATATAACTTAACCACTGATTTCTAGTCGTGTCCTCTTTTGGAAGACCAAATAAAGTAGTTTCGCTTTCACAACGAAAAAGCATTGCACACGCCTCGAGTGAGCGGAGGCCGGAGGCCTAGAGTGAGCGTAGGCCAGCTTGAGTGAGCAGAGGCGGGCGGGCAGGCTTGAGAATGGCGCGGCCAGCGGATTCGACGAGGGCTTGCGGCAACCACATGTGACGTCCCTGGGCTGGACTCCACTTTGTCCACGGTGAAAGCCGATCCGGCGATCGACAGCGCAAAGTTGATGTATTCCCTCAGCGAGGGATTTTTTTTTATTTTTATTAATTTTTTTGCTGATGGATTTGCTGGGGCAAAACATGTGGACAATTGATCTGTCTGCTTTGAGCTACATGCGCGCTTCGGCACACAGGCCTTTATCGGGGCTAAAAACTTGTTTTTTTTAAACACCATTTTTTAGTTTTTCTGACACTGACATCACAAGTGTTGCCGGTACTGTCCAAAAATAAAGGTTCATTTTCCCACGCACCTTGTTGATCGTGTGAGGTCACACCAGAACAATTATACAACAGCTGTGAGCTACATGACAATTCACTTTGATGTAAACCAATTGCATTCTCAGTAGCGTATTATCCTTAATGATAATGTGAACAGTTGTATCATTTTCATGTGTTTCTATGCTGCTTATACAGGCATGTTGTTCTAACAGGGCTTTCTACTTCTTCTTTCTCTTTGTAGTTCTCTCCATTTGTTAAGGGCTCCAAAAGGTGCATGGTGTCCACAGGAACTGATGCAACGGTGTGTTTCTGGCAGTGGGATGTGAATAATAACTGTTTCAGGTGAGGGCTCTTCAACACGTTAGAATGAAAAGATGAGGAATGGGTCTAGTGTGTCAGAGATTGAGGTTCATTCTTTGTTTCTTTTATTGCTCATCAGTGATCGTCCACATAAATTCACAGAGAAGCCGAGGCCTGGTGTTCAGACGATCTGCTCTTCCTTCAGCCCTGGTGAGATGGACTGAATGTTTGAACTGCAGCTGAAGGGTTTTTTCCCCCTTTTGACATGTGTATGTTTATGTAAGGTGCACATTTCTTTCTCTTTATACAGGTGGCATGTTCCTTGCAACAGGAAGCACAGATGATGTCATCAGGATATACTACCTGGGTAGTGGCAGTCCAGAAAAACTAGCTGAGCTTGACTCTCACACAGTAAGAGCACTCAGTTTTTAGGAATAGTTGAATAATAGACAGATTTTGAGAGAAAATCTCATATGGTGTGCCTTGATTTACAATGTTTTGTTTGATTTATAGGACAAGGTGGACAGCATCCAGTTCTGTCATTCAGGAGAGAGGTAATATTGCTTTCAGCTAAATGAAAACCTTGAATTTAGGTTTGGATGAATTCAGTTTGGTGCATCACTATCAGTTTGCTGCTTGTTCTTTGTGTGCATGTTAACACTTCTTCACACAGGGCCATGTAGTTTTGGATTTTGTTTTCCCTTAATAATAAAAACCTTCATTTAAAAACTGCATGTTGTGTTCACTTGTGTTATCTTTGACTAATATTTAAATTTGTTTGATGATCTGAAACATTAAAGTGTGACAAACATGCAAAAAAATAAGAAATCAGGAAGGGGGCCAACACTTTTTCACACCACTATATATATATATATACATATCCCAAAATAATTATTTTAATTGTTTCTTATTTAGATTTGTGAGTGGCAGTCGAGACGGCACTGCTCGTATATGGCAACTGCATCAGAAACATCAGTGGAAGAGTATTTTATTGAACATGTCTGCCACTCTTCCAGGGTATGAAAAGCCTCTGGAAAACTCAAGCAGATGCTTCATTGACTGTGACTTGATCTCCTAATGAAGTTGCTCCCCCTTTGTTTACCGTAGGTCTGCCCCTTTAACAGAGGATGAAAATTTCTTCAAACCCAAAGTCACTATGGTGTCCTGGGATCGCCACGACAACACTGTCATCACTGCTGTCAACAATCATCTGCTCAAAGTGTGGAATTCCTATACTGGACAGTTGCTACATATCCTTAAAGTAAGACAGTTTCCACTGCTCCGATTTAGTTCAAGGAGTAGTTCACACAATAATGAACCAAAACCTGTGTAGCGAAATCCTGAAAATTTTTAAATATTTTATTTCAAGCTTTTTAACATTAGCAACAAACAAATCAATAAAACAAACAGAGCAACATCAGCAATAATAACAAATTAAATGAACAAAAGAAAGCCAAACATATTGTATTGCATTTTGAGAAAGTTCTTGTCAGTTTTTGTGCAAAATATATGTTCGGTGAACGGTCTGATACTACACTGTCATGTGCTCAGACCAGAGGTTAAAGCATATAGAATGTTATGCTATAAAGAGGTTAATGCATTTCTCTTTACCTCACAGGGTCATGAGGCCGAGGTGTTTGTTTTGGAGCCACATCCCTATGACCCTCGCATCATGCTGTCTGCAGGCCATGATGGGAATGTCTTCATATGGGACCTCATCAGAGGCACCAAAACCATGCATTACTTTAATATGGTAGAGTATCCCAATCATCTTTCAGTTCTGTTTACAGAACTTGAACATCCACTACTTTATTACTGTATCAATCATTAGACATGCCAAAAACTTATCTTGTGATTTTAACTGTTTTTGTGGTAAAGATCGAAGGTCAAGGACATGGTGCTGTGTTTGACTGTAAGTTCACCACTGATGGGCATCGCTTTGCAATGACAGATTCTCATGGACATCTGGTTATTTTTGGCTTTGGTAGCTCTAAGCCTTATGAGAAGGTTTGTATGATATCTAATTGAGAAATCTGAAGTTGATGATTTGACGTCTTTTCATATATCTGCATTGCACCAAGACAACAACTTGCAAGTTTCTATATATCATTTCTTCATCTATTCATTTATTTCTCCAAATTAATCCATAGCTTCCAGACCAGGTGTTTTTCCACACTGACTATCGACCGCTGATCCGGGACTCAAATGGGTTTGTTCTGGATGAGCAGACCCAGCAGGCCCCACACCTGATGCCTCCTCCCTTCCTGGTTGACGTGGATGGTAACCCTCACCCTCCCAGATTCCAAAGACTGGTCCCAGGAAGAGAAAACATTGCAGATGAGCATCTAGTCCCTCAACTGGGCTATGTCGCTACAAGTAAGTTCCCTACTGTTGTCATAACAGTTTTGTAGTGTGTCCCTATTTCAGTGTAGTGTAAATTTTGTTAACGAAAAGTATGACGGAAAGTGTTCGTTGGCGAGCTTTTTTTCCTATGACTAAGACGAGATGATGACGAAACGTCAATAAACGATGACTGACTATATCAACATGCAATATCGTTGACGAAAAAAGACGAGACTAAAATGTTTTTTAAAAAAAATAAAAACTATACCAAAATTCCTTTTCATTTTCGTCCATGTGTCCGATGACTGACTATATCAACATGCAATATCGTTGACGAAAAAAGACGAGACTAAAATGTTTTAATAAAAACTATACCAAAATTCCTTTTCATTTTCGTCCATGTGTCCATCTCCATGTGAGATGTTTAGCTTAAATGAAAGTGTCATTCAGCCAGTCTGTGTTTTGTCATGAGATCTCGACTATTTTGTTTGTGATTATGGTTGCTGAATAAATGCACTTACTCAACCGCTGTTGTTTTAAAGGGGTCATATGACGATGCTAAAAAAGAACATTATTTTGTGTATTTGTTGTACGCGGTTTAAGGTTCAAAAAACACATTATTTTCCACATACCGTACATTATTGGATACAGGGCCAGCTGTATCGTTACTCGTATCGTCAAATCTCTGTGATACATTGTCGTATCGAACACAGCACTAGTTGTGATTGGCCGAATACCTCAAGCATGTGACGGAAATGTTACGCCCCTTATCAGGTTCAGGAAACTTTCCTCCGTAAAATGTGCTGCACACATGAATATTTGGGTCGTTGTAGATTATTATCTAAACACCGACAAACCAGTATGCTGAAGTTCAGCGATCTCCATGTGGTATAATCGGCTTAAATGAAAGTGTCATTCAGCCAGTGTGTATTATCGTCTGTCATGAGATCTCGACTATTTTGTTTGTGATTATGGTTGCTGAATAAATGCACTTACTCAACCGCTGTTGTTTTAAAGGGGTCATATGACGATGCTAAAAAAGAACATTATTTTGTGTATTTGTTGTACGCGGTTTAAGGTTCAAAAAACACATTATTTTCCACATACCGTACATTATTGTTACATTATCCTGTATGCCCCGCCTTTCTGAAACGTGTCAATTTTTACAAAGCTCATCGTTCTAAAAAGCGCTGTGCGCTCTGATTGGCCAGCGATCTAGTGCGTTGTGATTAGGGCTGTGTATCACCAGCAAAGTCACGATACGATACTTATCACGATACAGAGGCCACGGTGCGATACATATCACGATACGGGACTGCACTGAATTTCACCTCAGCAGAATGTAGTAAAACAGCTGTTTATTAAACACGGCATACTATAGTGCCATTTCTAACTATTGGCAGAGCAGGCAGTTGACCTCTGCATTATGAAGGGCCTCCAACAACTTAACCACTGATTTCTAGTTGTGTCCTCTTTTGGAAGGCCAAACAAAGTAGTTTCGATTTCACAACCAAACACAGCATCTCAACGACATAGTTGCGGTGGCTGTGTATCACCAGCAAAGTCACGATACGATACTTATCACGATACAGAGGCCACGGTGCGATACATATCACGATACGGGACTGCACTGAATTTCACCTCAGCAGAATGTAGTAAAACAGCTGTTTATTAAACACGGCATACTATAGTGCCATTTCTAACTATTGGCAGAGCAGGCAGTTGACCTCTGCATTATGAAGGGCCTCCATAACTGTACCACAATACAATATAGGTAGTGGCATGAATACCTCAAGCATGTGACGGAAATGTTACGCCCCTTATCAGGTTCAGGAAACTTTCCTCCGTAAAATGTGCTGCACACATGAATATTTGGGTCGTACTGTTCTGGAACTGTGTTGTAAATACAACTTAACCACTGATTTCTAGTTGTGTCCTCTTTTGGAAGGCCAAACAAAGTAGTTTCGATTTCACAACCAAACACAGCATCTCAACGACATAGTTGCGGTGGCAACAATACTACAGCGAGAATAAAAGTTACGCCTCCTTTCTTTGCATATACATTCGGGCAGTGTTATGCAAATCTTCCCACACAGTGACGTTGATATTTGAAGGCGTGTTTGAACGAGGCGTTTTAGGAGGGTATGGATGAGCATTCATTTTATAAAGAATATCTCTTTGGGTTTGAGACTTTAATCTTTTTGCGACTTTACGGATCTTCTGTATGCACAAACAGCTTTTAACACTTTCTGAAACGTGTCAATTTTTACAAAGCTCATCGTTCTAAAAAGCGCTGTGTGCTCTGATTGGCCAGCGATCTAGTGCATTGTGATTAGGGCTGTGTATCACCAGCAAAGTCACGATACGATACTTATCACGATACAGAGGCCACGTTGCGATACATATCACGATACGGGACTGCACTGAATTTCACCTCAGCAGAATTTAGTAAAACAGCTGTTTATTAAACACGGCATACTATAGTGCCATTTCTAACTATTGGCAGAGCAGGCAGTTGACCTCTGCATTATGAAGGGCCTCCATAACTGTACCACAATACAATATAGGTAGTGGCATATGTTTACATTGGGCACTCCCCACCAGGTACAATATTCAGATTTTTTTGCATCTTGTTTTTAAGCCCATAATTAATAATGTACTCGTTTCTTTTATATTGTAATGTACTCATTCTAATATATTTAAAACAAATCATATTTACATTGCTGGTAGGTTATCATTGCACAAATTAACTTGCGGTGGCAACAATACTACAGCGAGAATAAAAGTTACGCCTCCTTTCTTTGCATATACATTCGGGCAGTGTTATGCAAATCTTCCCACACAGTGACGTTGATATTTGAAGGCGTGTTTGAACGAGGCGTTTTAGGAGGGTATGGATGAGCATTCATTTTATAAAGAATATCTCTTTGGGTTTGAGACTTTAATCTTTGCGACTTTACGGATCTTCTGTATGCACAAACAGCTTTTAACACTCCAAAGACAAAGGAAAACATCGCATCATATCACCCCTTTAATAAAGAAACATTATTGCAATTTGGAATTATTGGAATTACTATTAGGAATTTTACTGTTAAAATTTGTTTGTTTTTGCCAGTTTTCATAAAGTAGACCGAAAGTGTGCATATCTAAGTATTTGATATTAATTTATATATTAAATAGCCTATAATAAATCAGTACACTAGATGAGGTAAAATAAACCATGTGTATGAGTCCAGATTCTATTGACAATAGACAATAAACGATAATTGACTATCAACATGGCTGGGTAAAAAATATCGATATCTCCATTTTAATCAATTCTCATTTTTACGGAACGATATTGATTCTTAACAAGAATCGATTAGTCTAGCCTGTTTTCAGTTAATGGATGGACGAAACATTGAAGGGCACCATCCAATAAATCGCAATAAGCATTGTGCTTTGGTACTTTTAATATGAAAAAGTCTCAGATTCAAATTTATGTCCATTGTATTGCAGTATTCATGCAATAAATGCCGTTTTGGTGCTGTTTATTGTGGAGTGACAGATCGCTGTAGTGCCTCAGTTCAATAAAAGCGGCAGTGCGTAGCGCACGTGAACTAATCATCTCCTCCACGTTAATACCAGTTTCGGCACAAAATAAACATGACTAAACATCCGAAGGTAAGTTAAAAGAAAGAGTACAACTTTACAATCCGTATCTGTCTCATGTAATCGCTCAATCAGTGTTTCAGTTGCGCAAAGACGTCAATATAACA
>NW_015506349.1:335630-392518 GCF_001515645.1 Sinocyclocheilus grahami | reverse complement strand
CGCCTTTCTGAAACGCGTCGATTTTTACAAAGCTCATCGGTCTGAAAAGCGCTGTGCGCTCTGATTGGCCAGCGATCTAGTGCATTGTGATTAGGGCTGTGTATCACCAGCAAAGTCACGATACGATACTTATCACGATACAGAGGCCACGGTGCGATACATATCACGATACGGGACTGCACTGAATTTCACCTCAGCAGAATGTAGTCTCCATAACTGTACCACAATACAATATAGGTAGTGGCATATGTTTACATTGGGCACTCCCCACCAGGTACAATATTCAGATTTTTTTGCATCTTGTTTTTAAGCCCATAATTAATAATGTACTCGTTCTTTTATATTGTAATGTACTCATTCTAATATATTTAAAAAAAAATCATATTTACATTGCTGGTAGGTTATCATTGCACAAATTAACACACTCTCTACCTTTAAAAAATAAAAATTAGAAGAGTTCTAAACTAATGCGCTGACTTCTTTATCTAATGCACACACACGCCGGCTCAGTCACTCACACAGATCACGTTGCGGCCGCACTCAGACATTCAGGAACAAACTTTTTAGCGCTGCCCTGCAATTTTAATAAAGAAACATTATTGCAATTTGGAATTATTGGAATTACTATTAGGAATTTTACTGTTAAAATTTGTTTGTTTTTGCCAGTTTTCATAAAGTAGACCGAAAGTGTGCATATCTAAGTATTTGATATTAATTTATATATTAAATAGCCTATAATAAATCAGTACACTAGATGAGGTAAAATAAACCATGTGTATGAGTCCAGATTCTATTGACAATAGACAATAAACGATAATTGACTATCAACATGGCTGGGTAAAAAATATCGATATCTCCATTTTAATCAATTCTCATTTTTACGGAACGATATTGATTCTTAAATCCCAAGAATCGATTAGTCTAGCCTGTTTTCAGTTAATGGACGAAACATTGAAGGGCACCATCCAATAAATCGCAATAAGCATTGTGCTTTGGTACTTTTAATATGAAAAAGTCTCAGATTCAAATTTATGTCCATTGTATTGCAGTATTCATGCAATAAATGCCGTTTTGGTGCTGTTTATTGT
This sequence comes from Sinocyclocheilus grahami, assembly GCF_001515645.1. Lineage (NCBI taxonomy): Eukaryota > Metazoa > Chordata > Actinopteri > Cypriniformes > Cyprinidae > Sinocyclocheilus > Sinocyclocheilus grahami. The sequence continues at coordinate 391,430 of NW_015506349.1, read as the reverse complement.
GGAGTGACAGATCGCTGTAGTGCCTCAGTTCAATAAAAGCGGCAGTGCGTAGCGCACGTGAACTAATCATCTCCTCCACGTTAATACCAGTTTCGGCACAAAATAAACATGACTAAACATCCGAAGGTAAGTTAAAATTAAAAAAAAATCATATTTACATTGCTGGTAGGTTATCATTGCACAAATTAACACACTCTCTACCTTTAAAAAATAAAAATTAGAAGAGTTCTAAACTAATGCGCTGACTTCTTTATCTAATGCACACACACGCCGGCTCAGTCACTCACACAGATCACGTTGCGGCCGCACTCAGACATTAAGGAACAAACATTTTAGCGCTGCCCCGCAATTTGATCAACTAAATAGCTTAATCGCTCAAGAGCTACATTCTTTCTCAACAAGGAGCTGGTAACATCGTTGTTTCTAAAGGAATTAAAGCCACAGCTTCACTGTTAATAGAGAAATGCGGCAAAACGGTGGCAATTCATACATACACAGCACCCCTCTCTCTCTCTCTCTCTCTCTCTCTCTCTCTCTCTCATATAAATGAACACTTGATGAATTACACTTTTATGAGAATAGAATATTGAAATGGAGATTGCTAAACTGCAAGCTAAAACTAAAACCGGTGTTTTCAGAAAACAAGCTTGTTTATCCACAGTGGAGAGAGAGCGCATGGTTGCCAGGTTGACAAAGATAAGTAGCACATTTAGTAGATATTTCCGTATTGCGCAAGTGGGAAGGTCTGTTTCGGGGATTACGTAAAAATAAACATGACTAAACATCCGAAGGTAAGTTAAAAGAAAGAGTACAACTTTACAATCCGTATCTGTCTCATGTAATCGCTCAATCAGTGTTTCAGTTGCGCAAAGACTTCAATATAACAACTTATGTCACGTAACGTCACATTTACCTCAGAAAAACATATTCGGTGACCATCAACTCATTAGTCAGCTAAAAAAATAAACTGTAGAGAGGGGCATTTTGCTAAATGCGTGCACCATATAATATATTCATTATAATTTTCACTGTTCTTCAATGTTTCATTTATATTTTTTATGACAGCCAAATGTTTATATAAAAAAATTATTGAAGTAGAAATATTATGTAGGCCTAATTGTAACTTTTTATTATTAAAAACTTAAGTGTAATTTAAATGGTTGTATAGCCTAAAAAATCAATCAGTTTTAACCTTCAATATTATAGTAATGTAGTAGCCTACCAACTGACTCTCATGTATATTTTACAGCATTAGTTAAGAGAAAATTTGGCTTGTGTACCTTGATATCCAAAATAATCGATATTGAATCAAATCGAATCGCAAGCTTGTGAATGAGAATCGAATTGAATCGTGAAATTTGTGTCAAAACCTAGCCCTAATCAACATGCAATATCGTTGACGATAAAAGACGAGACTAAAAATGTATTCTAAAAAATAAATACTATACCAAAATTTCTTTTAATTTTCGGCGAAAAAAGGAGTCAAAATATTGAGGACTGCTGTATGTGCCTCTACTACACAAGCTAATTATGCGGGAAACTCTCAATATTCGTGCAGTGTGCGCATGTCAAAGCTTGTGATGCATAAATGCGCACATCTACCCAATCACTTTATTTAGCGTTCATGTAAACACTACATTCAGATTCATCATTCGGAATGAATTCAGTCCGATTGAAACAAAAGTTGTGTATGTAAACGCAATATGAATGTGGCCTTAGTCTATTAAAATGCATTTAGAATTCTCTCAAAATTCGAGAGGGGGCAAATATTTTTTATGTCTTTTATGTTTATATCATCTGATAGCACACAATGAGTGATGTTTTTCTCCAAATATCTGCATGATTGCAAATGTGATATTGATGAACAGTTCAATAAACAAAGTTAATATTAAGTGACTTAAAGCAAAAAGAAGACCTGTTGTGTCTAAATTTATTTCAAGAACGAAAATAGTTCTAAGCAATGTTTTGTGTCTCTGAGTAACACACGATGGTGTTTCATTACTGAATCAATCAGCCGTTTGAACCGGTTTTGAATTGGTTGAATGAATGACTCAATGACTTGCATATGCAGCACAATAACACGCTAAGCTAAATATTGTCTAATTATCAACAAAATTCCAGAAAATATTGAGATTTTTATTTTTTGTCATTATCCGAATTGAATCGTGAAATTTGTGTCAAAACCTAGCCCTAATCAACATGCAATATCGTTGACGATAAAAGACGAGACTAAAAATGTATTCTAAAAAATAAATACTATACCAAAATTTCTTTTAATTTTCGGCGAAAAAAGGAGTCAAAATATTGAGGACTGCTGTATGTGCCTCTACTACACAAGCTAATTATGCGGGAAACTCTCAATATTCGTGCAGTGTGCGCATGTCAAAGCTTGTGATGCATAAATGCGCACATCTACCCAATCACTTTATTTAGCGTTCATGTAAACACTACATTCAGATTCATCATTCGGAATGAATTCAGTCCGATTGAAACAAAAGTTGTGTATGTAAACGCAATATGAATGTGGCCTTAGTCTATTAAAATGCATTTAGAATTCTCTCAAAATTCGAGAGGGGGCAAATATTTTTTATGTCTTTTATGTTTATATCATCTGATAGCACACAATGAGTGATGTTTTTCTCCAAATATCTGCACGATTGCAAATGTGATATTGATGAACAGTTCAATAAACAAAGTTAATATTAAGTGACTTAAAGCAAAAAAGAAGACCTGTTGTGTCTAAAAATTTATTTCAAGAACGAAAATAGTTCTAAGCAATGTTTTGTGTCTCTGAGTAACACACGATGGTGTTTCATTACTGAATCAATCAGCCGTTTGAACCGGTTTTGAATTGGTTGAATGAATGACTCAATGACTTGCATATGCAGCACAATAACACGCTAAGCTAAATATTGTCTAATTATCAACAAAATTCCAGAAAATAGAGATTTTTATTTTTTGTCATTATCGCACACACCTATTGTCCAGCCAAATGTTTCCAGTTGCCAAACATTTGGTGCATCACTGAGAAAAAAAATGTGCACCTTTTGAAAATGTTTCAGGTGATGGTGAGGTCGTGGAGCAGGTGATCAGTCAGCAGTCTGCAGAGGGCGAGGAGGTTCGTCACAGCGCCTTGGATTTTGCCATCCGCCAGCTTCAGCAGCACCAGGACGGACCGGTTGCAGCTCAGGCAGAGGGTGGCGTTCCTGCCCGTGTACCAGAGCCCGGAACTCCCCGCAGAGGTGCCTATACATTGAACTCCTTTAGCATGTAGTCTTAGAGCGACATCCATATCTGTGCATATGCAGTTGAAGCCCCACAAAGTTTAATCTAATATAGCTGTGTTTGATTGCACAGTGTCGCTGAACGAGCGCATGGAGGTTCAGTCTCCACCTAATGTGGGTTTACGGCGCAGTGGACAGGTAGAGGGAGTCCGGCAGATGCACCAGAATGCTCCACGCAGTCAGATGGCCACAGAGAGGGACCTTCAGGCCTGGAGACGCAGGGTGGTGGTTCCTGAGCTTACAACAAGTGGCTACAGGTGAGTTTTATTTATTGTGTTTTTTTTTTTCTTTTTCAATTATGTTGTCTGTATACACATTACACATGCTGGTCTTCGGAAATTATATATTGTGGTAATGAACATTTAAAGGGATAGTTCACCCAAAAATGAAAATTAGCCCATTATTTACTCACCCTCAAGCCATCCTAGGTGTGAGGCACTTTTTATTATGGATGGGTGTGCTTTATTTCACTTCTTTTGGACTGTTGCACTGCAACACCCACTGACTGCCATTAAACCTCTTGAAAGATCAAAGACTATTTTTAATATAACTCTGACTGGATTCGTCTAAAAGAAGAAAGTCATATACACCTAGGATGCCTTGAGGGTGAGTAATTCATGGGCTAATTTTCATTTTTGGGTGAACTAACCCTTTAAAAGTATTGTTATCACGGCCACAATATACCATTAATAATTCTAGATACCATATTACAAATGTAGATATCTAGAATTAAATTATTATTTTCCATTTAACCTTTTCAATTTAACAACACTGTGTATGCTGTGTGAAAGAGGCTTGTGCTCTGATGTAAACAACCCCAACATGAAAATGCTAATTTACTTTGACAGTAGGTGGCGCTTAGAGAAAGGCTGAAATAATATGGTTACCCCCGTAAATAAAACATGCTGCACAACTTTGTTTCTGACCCACATGTCAGGGAGAAGGAAGTCAAGCAGTATTTACATGGACAACACTTAAGTTTGTCATTTAATTCAGGACCGTGTTAATATGGTAATGTGCTGTGATTAAAAGCTTTACCAATTTTTGTAATGAAAAAAAGAGAACAATTGGAATCAAAAAGCTTGAGAACCACCGATCTAACGTTATATGCAAGGTTTAGAATAACTTGAAGTACTGCTTGGACATCTTTAATAAACAATATGAAGTCGTTTATGTGCACCATATAGAATATGTATTAACAATAGTAGCTTTCATTAATAACAAGAACAAACATTATTACAGTAAAGGATTAATTCACTTTAAAATTAAAATTTCCTGATAATTTACTCACCCCATGTCATCAAAAATGTTTACGTCTTTCTTTCTTCAGTCGAAAAGAAATTAAGGTTTTTGATGAAAACATTCCAGGATTATTCTCCTTATAGTGGACTTCAATGGCTACCAAACGTTGAAGGTCAAATTTACAGTTTCAGTGCAGCTTCAAAGAGCTCTACACGATAGCAGACGAGGGATAAGGGTCTTATCTAGTGAAACGATCGGTCATTTTCTAGAACAAAAAAAAAGTATATGCTTTATAAACAAAATTGCGCACCTTGCACTAGGGCTGTTCAAAATACAAAATACACATTTCGAATACTCGTCGAATTAAAAAAAAAAATCCACATTCGAATGCAAAAACGTTGCATTCGAATTTTAGGCCTGCGTCAGCCGTCAGGCAGCCTTATCAGTGGCCCACGAAATGCGACGACAATGTAAGTGTCATTGCATTTTAATGCTTTTGTTAGCCTATCCAGTTGAACCCACTAGATGCAGCGCTGCTACGTTGTTCATTCAATATATAGCGGAAAACGAGAGCATCAGTGTGGAGAATATGTTGTTTACGGCGAAACTGAAACCAAGCCGTTCACACGGAATGCGTATTTATCTCATTTTCTAGCGGGGCATCTATCAGCGTTGCACTCACATCTCGCACGAGAGCGGGCATGTTTAGAAAGCCATGTAAAATTATTGTAAGTTCAACTTTTAAAAAAACATGTCTCAAGACTTTATGGAGGTTTTTCCCCATCACAATGTATCATGTATTTAAATGAAGAAAGTAGCCTACTTTTTGTGATTGGTTTTCGGTCCTTTGTATTAAACTATACATACATGCATGGTGCTGTTTTTTTTTCTAATTGTTTAAGCAACTTAATTATTTATATATGGTTTATAAACATTATTTTAAACATTATTCACATTTTTTCAAAGATAGTCATGTTATTTTATTACGCTTTGAAGAAACATGCATAATATGTAGCTCGATGCGCCCTCTTGTGGCCTCAGGAGAAGCCTGTGTTTCATAACCATACAAATTTCATGTATGGTCATGAAATTTGGATTCATATATTTTTATATGTAGCTAAAAGTTCTTGAGCTACTTAAAGTGTTGCTGCTCAAGAAACATTTATTATCAATGTTGAAAACAGTTATGTACAATTTTTTTTTTCAGGGATTCTTTGAATAGAAAGTTCAAAAGAACAAACTTTAGCTGAAATGGAAAGCTTTTGTAATATTATAAATGTCTTTACTGTCACTGAGCTGCTTAAAGTGTTAATGGATATATTTGTGTTAATGCATTTGTCACTTTACTGATAATATTTAAATGGAAAAGCTGTATGTCATTCTTAATGCCTACTTGTACGTGTGTGTTGTATTGTGACAGTAATGTTTTTATTAAAAAATCTTACATTTTCAGTTTTCTAAATAGTTGATTATCGGAAAGCAAATATGACAGTTATCGGTTGGTCTTTAGATGGTATGGATGAGGTTCTTTGAGTATGCAAAAACACCCTGCACTCTGGATCTAGAGAACAGATTTATTTACTTGATGGCTTGTTCATTTAGGGCGCAGGAGTCATTCAGAATATCTAAGGGTGAGGAGGAAGTCACCCTTTACAACACCAAGAGGAGGAGAGTGACCCACGCCAGCTTCAGGGTAGGGTTCTACCGACTTATGAACTACATTATGGGTGTTGATGTCAGCACTGTGTAAACATCCTGTTCTGCCCATAGGATGATTCTGATGACGAAGAGCTGTGCCTCAAACGTACACAGTCACGCAAACGGCAGAAGAATCAGGAGCGTAAAGGGAGTCTAGCTGAGGAGTACATCGAGTTCTCATGTGAGGAGGGGGAGGAAATGGCGTCTTCTGAGGTTCAGTGTTTGTTAATTCGCTTTTTAAAATACTGTTATGCCATATCATACGTGTTAATACTTATATGTGTGTTAATGGTGTAGGGCAGTGAAATTGAGGGCAGTGACGTTGATTCGTCTATTGAGGATGAAGAGGAATGGAGGAGTGATAGCTCAAGGTACTGCCACCATAATAATCATTTTAAAAAGGAAGTGTGTAATATCTGCCACTAGTGGCACCAAGTTGAATTGCAATTTGTTTCCAATAATTGTGCACATTAAATTAATTAAAATTGAAAGTAGAAATGTTCAGATAAAAATTCACATGCCTGCCACAGCCTTTTTTTACTCGTACTCAAAAATCATTGCAAGCGGTTGGAGTCTAACTGAAGTGTTCATGTTCATGTCCTGTCGATAATTTATCACTGTAATAATCTGATATCTCTGTCATTGTTTCGGTCAAACGGTTCACTCGGAAACTGTCCTTATTTTTGGAATTCTGTTTGGTCCTGCTGGTAATGCAGAAATGATAAGCTACACTTTAAACTGTTAATTCTTCTTTATAGTTTATTTTTTTCATGTTGCCATTTCGAACATATTCATGAGGAAAGATTTACATGTGTCTTTGTTCATACCTGAAGCCACTCCTCCAGTGATTATTCCGACTGGATAGCAGACGCCGGAATAAGTTTGAGACCACCTGCCTCCCCGTCTTCTCGACGACGCGCAAGCCGCAGGATCAGCAGCTCTGAAGAAGAGGATGAGGAGGACGAAGACATTGCGGATGAGGAGCAAACCATAGATGAAGAGGAGCAGATGTCTTCCCCCCGAAAGCACAAGAAAGCCAAAAGCCAAACGCCAAAGGTGTACTGCACAGACATTACTGTCACTATTATAAATTCTTATATGGTCCTTTTAAATCACCTTGGTACTGAAATTTTTATTATTGCTGGCACTTGGTTTTGGTCTTTGTTCTTTGAAAAAATGTAAGTTTTAATGCCCTTCTTCTTTTTTCAATTCGTTGTCCTTAGCAACCGAGACCGCCCATTAATAGAGAGATCTCAAATGAGTTCCGTCCCTCAGCATGGATTACTGACGTCATTCCCCGAAAGTCCCCCTTCGTCCCTCAAATGGGAGACGAGGTAATTTTTCTCTCATCTAATCTGTATTATCTTATCCATGTCTAAATCCAATAAAAAGTATTTATTTATTTTTATCTGTGCACAGATCATCTATTTTCGTCAGGGTCATGAGGCATATCTGGATGCAGTTTGTAGGACTAACCTGTATCCCATTAACCTCGACAGACAGCCATGGAAAAAGATGGAGTTAAGAGTAAGATCAAAACAGTCCTGGGTGTTACAGACACTCACATTCGTTCTTATCAGATGCATCCCTTAGTGCTTTGTAAAACGTAGCATTGATCTAATCTTAACAGTATGCATACATACAAATGTCACATGTCAGTAGCTATGTTTTGATCCATGTCTTGGATCTATTGGAATTTTGGCATATTGCAAAAAAACTATTGATAGCTAAACTAATACCAGTCATGATCTGAAATACCTGAGCCAAAGTTTATCATCAAAAAGACCTCCCAGAACTGTTTCACACGATTAAGTTCCCAAACACTTGTATTTGTTGTATTTAACCTTGAACATTCTTTTAAACAATACATGCAACTCACCTAACTTTTAATGTTTTAAGCATGTTTGGCCTTAAAAATCATACATCGTGTGTTTCTACCAGGACCAAGAGTTTGTTCAAATAACAGGGATCAAGTATGAAGTGTCCCCTCCAACCCTGTGCTGTCTGAAACTGACCCAGATTGACCCTGGAACAGGCAAGATTACAGACCGATCCTTTTCAATAAAGTAAGTTGGCAAGATATGACTTGAAATTTAAATAAATGTAAGATTGGCAAAGATGCTGCTTCTTGTAGATTTCTAAGCAAATGTAAGAATGTTGGTGCTTTTTTTTTTATTTATTTTTTTTATAGATATCATGATATGCCAGATGTCATTGATTTTCTTGTGCTGCATCAAAGCTACGATGAGGCACGGAACAGAGCATGGAGATCAAGTAAGTTTGGAGGCATAATCTGAGAGTAGAGTCGGGAGAGTTTATTTTAGTACCCTGCATCAAAATTCAGTCTTCTACAGAAATAAAACATTGAGTCATGTTTGTCCTGTTTTTTGTGCTTTGATTTCTGTAGATGATCGGTTTCGCTCTGTGATCGATGACGCCTGGTGGTTTGGGACCATAGTTTGTCAGGAACCATATCAGTCCGAATATCCCGACAGCCTTTTTCAGTGCTTCAAAGTCAAGTAAGCCTTAACTGAATTATTGGATGGTGTGCTCTAGTCCTTTGGCATGGGCTGTTATTAACTTCATGTGTTTGCAGGTGGGACAATGGTGAGACGGAAAAGCTGAGTCCATGGGATGTGGAGGCTATTCCTGAAAACGGTACTGCTGACCATTGAAGCATTATTTTAAACCTGATACACAGTGCATTAATTTGCATATCAGCAGTCTTTGCACTAAATATGCAGAGTTTGTTTGTTTACTCCATTTCTAACAGATAGGTAGTTTGTCGTTGTGTTTTTAATAAAGCAAGTGGTCTATTTATTGGGTCTCTGCAGCTGAACAGCCAGAGTCGGGGAGTGCAGGAGTGCCAGTGACAGATGAGGAGATGGTGGATATCCTGTATAAACCTCAGGAGGGTGAATGGGGGAACAAGGGTCGAAACCAAGAGAGTGCTCGTATCATTGCAGGCATAGAACAGCTTGTGACTGTGGGTGCGTTATCCTATTTTATCCCCCCCGCCCCTTTCTTTGGCCACTTGGACTTAAAGGGATAGATCCCTTTTTTTTTTCTTTTTCTTTTTTACTTACCCTAATGCCATTCCAACCCTGTTTTGTACATCTTAAGAACTTTTTATTCAAAGACTTCAAAAATTTCATAAAGACATTTTGTACTGGTAATCCATATTTATTTATTTATTTATTTATTTAGGATTATGTAGACTTTCAATGTATGGATAAAATTGAAAATAAAAATTGTCAATGGAGCATATGCACGGAGCGTTCTTTAGAACTTCCGCATAAAGAAAAGCCAGCTTGTAAACTTCCGGTGAAACGTCATTTGATGGTGTGCTGTATATAGGTAGAGACTCTTGAGACCCTCACAGAAACCTCTCCTGCCTCGTTCTTTTCAGAAACTGAGAAACAAAATAATTGTAACACCGTAAATTATGAAAGCAGCATTAACATAGTTTCATGTTGTTTAACATATAATTTTATATGCTGACCCTGGAAATCTCAGGAGAATGCCTAGACACATAATTTTATATTTAAATGCTAGCGATGCTATCTTGTAAATTACATCATAATGGTATTGGTAAAATGTGTCTCCTGGTGGAAAACTAAGACTTTTAAGATGAAAATGACATGAAATTGCTCTTATAACCAGTAGATGGCAGCAGAGGATGACTCATTAGCACAATTGCCATTTCAACTCCCTAGTTTTTCCACGTTTTGCTTTTGGATTTATTATAAAATGACTATTGTAACACATTTTAGTACTGTACTGAAGAATAAAATATAGCAAGTGCAGAAAGTCACGAAGTCTCATGTCATTTAAAAAAAAAAAAAAAAAAAGAATTAAGGCCAGACGCCAACAGCCTAGAAGGGTTAATTATTTAAATACTTAACTAGTTGACTACAAATTAAATAAGTTCATTATTAATGGTATAAAAATTAAATAATAATGCTTTAAATATTTTATATATTTAATATTTATATATTTTTTATGTTTTATCTTTTAACTGTAAAAGCTGCTAAATACATTCAGCCAATACAGACTTGCTGCTGTAGTTTTGTTACTCTGAATTTTGTCACTAATGCACATGTTTATTTTTGACAATTAAAAACAGATGCATCCCATTAAATGTGACCCTCTGACATATGTAGTGTCAATTTCTGTCCTTTTCCACAGATATCGCAGCACCTTTCTCTGGTCCGGTCGACCTCATTCAGTATCCTACATATTGTGCTGTCATTGCATATCCCACCGACCTTAACACCATCAAACTGCGGCTCAAGCACAACTTCTACAGGTTTGTAGCTTAATAGGTGTAGTCCACCTAAAAATAAAAATGCTCACCATTCACTCATCCCCGTAACATTTCCAAGCCTGTAGGAAAGTCTTTTTCATGGCACACAAAAGTAGAAATTTTGAAGAATGTTCATGCTGCTCTTTTCCATATAACCCATACGACATTCATTCATTTTCGAGAAATAAATGATTATTTATTTTAATTAAATCTGAGAGATTTCGGTCCCTGAATTGAAAGTCCATACCACCAAGATTTTGACTCAAAAAGTTCAAGCAATCTAAATGAATTGAGTGGTTTAATTCAGGTCTGTTGAAGAGACACTTTATATGAACAGATTTAATTTAGGCTTTTATTCATATAAAATGAAGGGTTTTATTCATATAAACATTGATCAATCATCAAATATTGTCACTGGCAGCTCGACTGTACTTGCTTAGCATGCAAGAAGAAACTTTGTTGGTTTTTGCAGAAGCTTGAACATGCATGCACGTTAACCCCATTAGACTCACTTCTGTTATGATAATTGTTTTGTACGGAAAAGAGCAGTTTGATCATTCTTCAAAATAGCTTATGTTCCACAGAAAGAAAATGGAATGAGTCTGAGTGAATGAGCGTTTGAATGGTTTATTACTATTATTATTATTTATTTTTTTAGGTCATTAGTCTGTCTATTTTTGGTGTGTTTTAACATGTCCTGGGGTTTTTAGGAGATTGTCTGCACTGATCTGGGATGTAAAACACATTGAACAAAATGCCAAGACTTTCAATGAGCCCCGCAGCAAGATTGCACAGTCTGCAAAAATCATAACAAATGTTCTTCTGAAGTTCATAAGGTTGGTCTTTAGTGAAGATCCCTTTGTGATATTTATGTTTTGCTCTGTAATTTAAAGAACTTCTTTTGTTTCTGTTTTTTTTTTTCTCCCTGGCCACAGTAAACCTCACTGTACAGATATTATGGAGATCTACAATGCCATTGAAAACATGGAGTACTCTGAAAATGAGGTGAGTGAATTTGTTCCACCTGTATTTTCTTTGCCTTTTCTGGAAAACCTGAGATTGATTCAGATGTGGCTTTCAGGACATGGATGACATTGATGCACCTGGAACCTCTGCAGTACGACGACTTCGCCAGGTAGTGTAAGATCTATAAATATAACAGTACAAGATACTGTAATAGCAATTTCTGGGTGGAATGATGGCATATACTGCACATTTGTAAAAATGTCAATAGAGAGATCATGTTACATTGTTGATTTATTCTAGTATATCTGCCCTTTGATTTTGTCAGCCATCACAGGAGGTTGTGCAGGACAGGGACACATGGAAGGACCACTGCAAACGTTTATTGGACTACATGTTTGAGTGTGAGGATTCAGAGCCTTTCCGGGAATCTGTAAATCAGAGAGAATATCCAGTGAGTATCCAAAAAACAATCAATGGAATAATGTTAGGGAAGTGGCTATCTGTCTTAATCTGGAGGTGTGGAGCAGATTTAAAGGTGGGATCAAGCATCGTCAATAGAAACGGGAAGTGTATATATTTTGTAGATTTTTATCTTTTTGAAGGATGCATCTTCAACAGTAGTTAATAATGGTTTGGTATTGGGAATATGCCATCTTTGTGTCTCCAGGATTACTGTAATATTATCAACACCCCTATGGACCTTGGAACTGTGCGGCAGACTCTTGAAGAAGACCACTATGAAAATCCCATAGATTTTTGCAAGGACACCAGGCTTATTTTTGCCAATGCTAAAGCCTACACGCCAAACAAACGGTCAAAGGTAATGCATTCATGTCTTGGATAATCTTGTCTCTTTCTGCCTTTACTTCTTTCTTGCATTTGTGCTTAATTCTTGAAGACACATTGATGTTCTTGTGCTGTTTGATTTGACAGATTTACAGCATGACTTTGCGACTGTCAGCATTTTTCGAGGAGAGTATAAGCAAAATCATTTCTGACTATAAGACTGCTGTCAAAAGTAGCTTGAAGCTGCGACGCAGTCAGAGATTCAGGAAGAAGTTGCAGCATCAGGAGTCTGCTCCTTCAAGACAAGGATCCACACGGTATGCCGGATCTCCCTGCCTCTGTTGTTGCTGTTCTCTCTTGTATTCTTTTATTTTATTTTTTTTCTCATTAATAGTGTGCATTCAAAAAACAAATCTGTCTTTTTTTCCTCCTGACCCTAGTCAAAAGAGGGCTACTATAAAAACTCAGGAAAATACAGAACAGTCTACAGCCAAATCTACCTCAGCCAAAGTGTCTGGACCAGAGCGCCGCAGAGTCAATGAAGCCAAGGATATCTTCAGACGGAGTGGCTCCTCTTCATCCGGTAAGACAGAGACAACTCATGAAAATTATTTGTTTCTGGTATTAAAATATAATGTGCTCCGTTGCTCTAAAACAGTTTGATCTCATTTGTTCTACGGAACACAGAATGAGAAATTTATGTAGCTTTTAATCTTCAAAGGACACAAAAGCAATAAAAGTGGTCTTTAGGAGCAGACTTGAAAAAAACAGATTAGTCTGAGTTGTGAGCGAATCATTCAGCTTGTTTTTAAGAACTGGAGAAAGTACTTCAACCAGTGTTTGTTTTTTGTTTTTTTTCTGTTGAATGAACAGTGCTTTAAATGGGCACTATTCTTTAGAGACCCACCAGGTGTAGCTGTTTATCATTTGGCCAGATATTAAAGACAACAATTAGTTAAGTAGAAAATGTTAAATACTGGTAAAACTGATTATAGGTCAATCTCTGATTAAAGTGTAAACTATTCCTTTTATTACATGGGAAACTGGAATGACTGCTAGGTGCTAAAGATGGTTTGTGCTGTTGATATAGGGTCTGATCATGACAGCAAGCAATCTCAGAGTCAGTCGGAAGAGGATGAGGAACCTTCATCCTCGTCTCGTGTCTTCAGACGAGAGACTAGAGCCACAAGAAGAGCTGCCCAGAATAATGGAGCAAAAAGGAGACATGGTGGGATCCTTTAGACAAAAAGTTAAATCCTTCTGTGTATGATTGTTTGTGGTTCGTAGACATTTCAAGCACTGAATAAATAAGCTTCCCATTGATGTATGGTTTATTAGGATAGGACAATATTTGGCCGAGATACAACTATTTGAAAATCTGGAATCTGAGGGTGAAAAAAAAAATCCAAATATTGAGAAAATTGCCTTTAAAGTTGTCCAAATTAAGTTCTTAGCAATGCATATTGCTAATGATAATACATTTTTGATATATTTACGGTAGGAAATTTACAAAATATCTTCATGGAACATCCTAATGATTTTTGGCATAAAAGAAAAATCGATAATTTTGACCCATACAATGTATTTTTGGCTATTGCTACAAATTTGCCCGTGCTACTTATGACTGGTTTTGTGGTCCAGGGTCACAAATGACCTTTTACCTTATGTATCTTTGCCCTGTGTCTTTGCCTTATGGATGCTTATGTACCATTTGCCTTATGTATCTTAGAGGGCCATGCCAAGATAAATGGGCACAGCAGGTCACACGAGCGTCAGAGACCACGACCCTGCAACGATTCTGACCAAGAGCTATCGCAAGGCTCTGACGCCTCAGAAAACGAGTCGTCATCATCATCTGTCAGTCGCCGACCGAGGACCCGCAAGACCGCCATGGCAGCAGTCAGTAAGATGAAACTCATGGATGCCCTGGAAGACGAGGAAGGCTCTGAGGAGGGGCATGGAGGCAGCACCCGACCTGCAACCCGTGCTAGCAAACGCTCTGCTGTTATTCAGAGCAGTTCTGATTCAGAAGAAGAGGAAGAAGGTATAAACATCTACACAGCTTACATTGAAATTATGTAAAAAGGAGAATTTTTTTTTTTAATGTAACTTAAATGTGCATTCCGTCCTTTTATTGTTATTGTTCTTCTCACAGTGTCAAATGAAAGTGATGTTTCAGCCAGTGAAGAAGAGAAAAGTGATGGCAGCGCTGACAGTGATTCATCTTCTCCAAGCAAAGTGGAGAGTAGAACTGCTGGGCGCAGACCATGTAGACGATCAGCAGAGAAAAAGGGTGCGTTTGGTAGAGTCCCAACCATCGTTGAGCTGTTGAGCCCTACAATCAGCATGAAATACAGATTTTATTCATCTACACATTCCTGGTTTTGCACAATTTGTTATCATTAAGCAGTGTTACCCACAAGATTTTGTGAAACTGTGGTGGGTGGACCTTGGTTCCTCTCTGGAGGTCCAGGGGCATGCCCCCCGGAAGAAAATTTTGTACATTTTCAAGTTAAATTCATTTATCTGGTGCACTTTGAGAGTTCAAAATTAAGAGCTCCAACACATGTTCAGTGTGCAAACTTAACAAAGAGAAAAGTCGGTGAATTGACTACCTGAACTTTAAAGGGGACTCAACCCTCTTTTTAATTGTGATATAGTGTCTCAGTCTAAATTACATCCACACTGGAATTTTAAGAAGCCAAACAAATTAGAATGTAATAATAATTTGATTTTTATATTATTATTATTATTAGTAGTAGTAGTAGTAGTAGTAGTACAGTGATAGCCATATATTATAAAATGGTTGCACTGCAAAATAAATTAAAACAAAAAATTTCATAGGTATATTATTTTACTTTACAGTATATAAATTATCATACTTTTGTCCTAATATCTACACTTGCAAGCAGGGCCTAAAACTAACTAACTGCCATACAGGCCAATGGCCAGTGACTTGAGAATTTACTGGCCATAAATATTCTTTACCGGCCATGAAACTGTTTTTGCAAAAAAAACTTCAACAACATCTAAACATATTTGATAAACAAAAAAATATCTGTAGGCATTTGAAATTAGAGGCAACCACTGCATTTTAATAACGACAAAGATAATACACATTTATCTTTCATTGTATAATTTCAGTATTTAAAGCAAAATCGAATGCTCTGACTTTATCTTTGTGAAATTACTAGGGATGCACTGAATATTCAGCAACCGAAATTATACGAAACGAAAATAGCAAAAAAAATCACTTTCGGTGTTCAGCCGAATAAGCGAAAAGGCCGAATAATATGTACCGAACAATGACTAACGCGATCAAAAAGAGGCGCGCACTAATGCAGCAAACATGTCGGCAGTGTGAAAGTATTTAAAACTATGAGAGAAAGATGCAGAAATCATTACAAGCATGAAGCACTGACAGCGAGAGACTGTTTAGTGCTGCATCACGTCTCCGATGAGAAGAGGTGGCTAATGCTGGTGGTTAGGCTACTGTATGATGATTGAAATCACGAAATTACCTTTAAACGATTAGTAAATAAACTGCAGAATGTTATATTTTCTAATGCACGCACCAATTGCATGTATTCTGACAGCGCTGCACGAGCTCGCGGCGCCAGGGTTCAAAGGCCAAAGCGCGAGGAAACTCTGCGTTGAACTTGTTACTCGTCAGTTGCTCAGTAACATTTTTGTGAATTTTTTTTTAAAGGCATTTGATAATATGATACGTGCGACAAACATCTTCCCAAATTCGTAATGAGAATCATTTATAAATCTGCATGCTGTTGTCAACAAAAAGAAGCACTGAGATCTTGCTGCGGGTTTCTGCCAAAATAAAAGCCGAGAAAAAGCAACAACTCCATCGACATAAATGATAGTATTGTCATTTTACTGTCCTTCTGTAAAATAAAAAAGAAAGACAATAATAATGATAATAATAATTACCCTACAACAGCTTTATTAATACATGTATTATAACATTCACACATAGTGTTCTATGTACATAGTATCTGTAATATATTATAATGTTTTAAAAAGTCTTCTGCTCCGCAACTTAATTTTAAGTTAAATTGTGCTTTGTTAGTATAATGTCTGCTAGAATGTAAAAAAAGTTAAGTAAATATTTTTGAATTGTTGTTTTGTAATTGATTTTTTTATTTGAAAAGCAGGACAAAACCGTAAAAAGCACATTTTGGCTATTTAATTAATGCACTGGTGAAAAAAGTCAAAATAGGCCTACATGGGGAAAAATGTAAAAAACCGTGTCCGCCTTCGGCCCAGTGTTTCATTTTGTTCGGCTTCGGCCAACAATTTTAATTTCGGTGCATCCCTAGAAATTACATAAAACCTGCACTAAAACAAAAACAGAAGACAGGCTGAATGAGAACGCAAATTCACTCTCTGACAGCAGGTGGGCTTATGGGCCAGCGTTTCCTTGGTTACCGCTGTAATCAAAGTAGCGCTACACATAGAAACACTGCTTTAACGTGCATTATACAGAGGCAAGATAAGAAAATGCCATCTAAAATTTTCTGAAGACCGTTCCCTTCAGAGATACATTCACATAAACCCCCACCTCAAATACAGGCTCAAATAAAAATGGTGCCGCTTGTACAGGCTCCTCTATAAAATAAAGAATGGGCCATTAACATTAAGCATTAATGGGTCACTGACATTAAAGAAAGGTGCATTTCAATATTGTAAAGCGGAAGATGTAGACTGTACTTTCTTATTTCTGTATTTCCACTTTTAGAAACGTCTCCTTTCATTAATGGACACAGCACTAAACGGCAACGAGTGGAAAGTGAGGACAACACGGATGATGGGGAGAGTCAGAATGAAAGTGTGAATGAGGAGTCTGACGAGGATCTCATAGTCAGGCGGAAGTCCACCAGGAAGACTGCAAAAGCTGCTGTAATTGTTGTTTTGTAATTGATTTTTTTATTTGAAAAGCAGGACAAAACCGTAAAAAGCACATTTTGGCTATTTAATTAATGCACTGGTGAAAAAAGTCAAAATAGGCCTACATGGGGAAAAATGTAAAAAACCGTGTCCGCCTTCGGCCCAGTGTTTCATTTTGTTCGGCTTCGGCCAACAATTTTAATTTCGGTGCATCCCTAGAAATTACATAAAACCTGCACTAAAACAAAAACAGAAGACAGGCTGAATGAGAACGCAAATTCACTCTCTGACAGCAGGTGGGCTTATGGGCCAGCGTTTCCTTGGTTACCGCTGTAATCAAAGTAGCGCTACACATAGAAACACTGCTTTAACGTGCATTATACAGAGGCAAGATAAGAAAATGCCATCTAAAATTTTCTGAAGACCGTTCCCTTCAGAGATACATTCACATAAACCCCCACCTCAAATACAGGCTCAAATAAAAATGGTGCCGCTTGTACAGGCTCCTCTATAAAATAAAGAATGGGCCATTAACATTAAGCATTAATGGGTCACTGACATTAAAGAAAGGTGCATTTCAATATTGTAAAGCGGAAGATGTAGACTGTACTTTCTTATTTCTGTATTTCCACTTTTAGAAACGTCTCCTTTCATTAATGGACACAGCACTAAACGGCAACGAGTGGAAAGTGAGGACAACACGGATGATGGGGAGAGTCAGAATGAAAGTGTGAATGAGGAGTCTGACGAGGATCTCATAGTCAGGCGGAAGTCCACCAGGAAGACTGCAAAAGCTGCTGTCAGTAAAATAAAAAAATTGAATGACACTGATGCTGAAGAAGAAAATTGCTCCAGAGACCGACGTCAGAAAAATCAGCCAAGCAAGCAGGATTCTGAAAAGAGTTCTGATGAGGATGTTGAGGTGCCCAGAACTCAAAAGCACCCTTATCAAAACGGAAGGAAGGTGGATGCAAAAGAGCTGAAGAGGAGTAAAGCACCATCAGAAAGCCAAGAACACATTTCAGCCACAAAACGGCAAGTTACCCGCAAAAAAACCTCAGCCACAGATGCATTAACGTCAACCACCCAGGACTCCGAGGAGCCCAGTGATGTTTCAGAAAAATCTGTTGCTCACAGGAAGAGAATTAAATCAGAAGACAAAGAGAATCAAAGTGATGGCGAAGAAAGAAGGTCGCTCCGAAACAGACGGTGTGTGTCCAACGCTCGCAAAAAGAAGCTTGAAGTAAGGTCGGATGCCTCCAGTTCGGAAAGTGAAGAGAAGGTAGACCGAAGAGGGAGGAAAAAGGAGGATACTTCCTCTGATGAATGGCAAAAGAGCGACGCATCAGAGGAAGACAAGAAGACACATCTGAGGAGGAAGCCTTGCCTTACAGTTGCATCCAAAGGAATCTCTCTTAGAATTCTTCCCAAGAAGAGCTACATTATGGAGGACTCGGATGAAGAATTCAGTCCTGAGATGGAGACTCAATCGAAGAATGGAAAGAGCAAGGAGCGGGCCAACTGCCAGGCAAGAAAACCATCAGGCGGTAACTCCAAAAGAAAACGTGGTGGCTCCTCAGAGTCTGAAGACACAGACAACAAAAGTAGTAGGACCAGTGATGGAAACGAGTGCATGACACCTCAAAGAAAGCATGCAAAATGCTACAAGCGCTTCAGGGGCTCGACGGACTCCGAGAGTGACTCTGAAACTAGGTGCAAATCGGTGAATGGTCGGGAGCAATGGTCTCAGGAGAAGCTTCCCAAAGAGACCCGGCAACGACGGAAGCAAAGCGAAAGCAGGGAAGCAAGCAGTGATGGTGCCAGCGATGATGACGGAAGCAACTCTGAGAGCAAAGAGTCTGGGGAGTCTGAATCAGACGCCAGCTCAGGTGCACAGAGCAGTCCAAAGAGAAGGCTAAGAAACCGTGACAGAGGAACCGCATGCTCCAGGAAACATCAGAGGGGTGTTTCCGATGAGGATAGCGACGTGTCATATGGGAAACCTCGAAGAGCCACACGCATCCGGACCAGAAACGGAGGCAAGCGGACTGTGAATTACCAAGACAGCGAATGAAGGACTTGGGACTGTTGAGCCATGCAAGAGACACTAACTGGAGACCTTGAAGACACACTTGATTGTCCCAACATAAAAACGATGGTAGTAGCACTGGAGTCCTCAATATACTGTGAATCAGTTTCATTCAGGGATATTTATATTTTCTATGAAAAAGAAAAACAGAAATGAATTATAAATTAGATGTATTTGATCTACTGGTTTGGCTGTTCAAACCAGCCCCACTCTGTGATTCGGCCAACAGGAAAGACTGCATAGAGAAGCATTGTTTGCTTGGGTGCTATCTTAATATACCTCCTGTTCAATTGAGCATATTTGCTGGCTTGCACTAAAAGGCACACTGTAATGAGGTATTTTATACACTAGTTCTGCATTAGAAACTCAGGGGTCTACTACGTTTACCATATTCTCAGACTTGCATTTATTTCTTGTTTCAATTTTTAGCTCTAGGATTCTAGTAAACACACTTTACGAAAACGAACAAGTCATCTTTGACTCTGACACACAAGTTCTGTATTGTCACTGTTAAAGGGATCATTGAGCCAAAATGTACAATGTTTTTCTTCCTGTCACCTTTTGGTTCCTCATTGTTTGGTTTTCTTTGACCATATTTCCAGGTTTCTGAGAATCAGTTTGTAGCAAAGCGTTGTATATTTAAATTTCTCTGTCAAGCATTACTTTTCTTTTTGTCTTCGAAATGAAATGCATTGCCGTGCCATGAACTATGAATTGGTACCCATTTGCTAAGTACAGTAAATCAAATGAGTACTTCCAGCAAAGTACTGTGATTTCTCATATTGGGAAGATGTTTTAGTGATTTTTGTTGCATACTTTCAGTATTAATTCCTTTTCAGACTTAACTTATGAACAGCATTTAACTTTTGTACACAGTCTTTGAATTGTGCATCGCAGTTTATGTAATGCAGTTGGCAATTGGCAATTTTGCTTAATGTCGTTTTCATAAGAGCTTCTTTAATACAAGATTCACTGAGGATGTTAAGCCTGTTGGCCGTTTAAGTGAGAGAGGGATGACTTCCTATGAATAAAGTACCGTTTCAGGTTGTAATTGTAATTTTTCTTAACTCGTTTGCTTGAGAAATAAGCTGATACAGGACAAATGAAAGGCAAATCTCACATTTCTCTTAACATTTATAATTAATCATGATTAAATGTACAGTTTATTGCTACTACTTACATGTTACATGTGCCATCTGATTTCTTGATTGAGGACAGCACAGAAGTCATTATTTAGTTTTTTTTGTTTAGTTTAAAATTTAGTTTTGCGTTTTATCTGAATTGGCTGTTTGTGTGCCTGTGGGTCTACACGCTTATAATGTGCATTTGAAAGAGTAACACATGGCAAACATCTTCCCTTGTAATCTAAACCTTTTGTTCAACACAAGAGAACATTATAACATGTTTTTACTCTGCAACATCAATCAAGTGTTTGAAATAACTATTTTTCTACAGTGTACCAAAGTGTACTGGAGTTTTTTTTAAATAGCATTTGAAATCACAAAAAAATACTCTGATGTGCCAAGTCATCAGAACGGAACTGAACCAAAAACCGTGGTTAAAGATGTGGGTGACTGAGTGCGGACCTGCAAACCTTTGGAAAACATTTTATGTTAAATCCAGCATTTTGCACATCGTGCAATTACAATTTTGACATTAGCCATAAAGGAGCCTCAGGTAATAATGTAGTTAGTGCACGAGGGATGAACAGAGAGTGCGTGCAAATCACTGACATATTTGGCTGATGCCAAGGCCAGGAGTAGAGCTGTCTTGAAAGACAGAAGCTTTAGGGAGACATCTCCCAGGGGCTGGAGAGTAGAGGTCCCATTCTGGAACTGCTGTTCTAGTGACTGGAAGGGAGCAGTGGGCGCCCTTCATAAATCTTCGAATAAGGGGGTGTTGCCCCACCGTAGTGGCGTCAACATGATATGGAGCTATAGCCATTAAGTAGATTTTCCACCATCGGTAAGGTCTTGCAAAAATACCCAAAATGTCAGCCACTGAGCACTGATATATCAGCTGGCGCCCCTTGCACCACTCCTCATACACACGCCACTTCCAATCATAAAGGGAGTGTGTAGAAGAGGCTCTAGCATTCTGAACAGTACCAACAACACGTGAGGGGAGTCCCAATGTGTTTAAGTTTGCCCTCTCACTGGCTAGGCCCAGGGGCCACCCTGTCCAGGTAAGGATGATAGATTTCCCCTTTTGCTTGGGACAGGAGGTCCATGCATAGTGGGAGGGGCCATGGCTGGGCATACAGAAGGAGGATGATCTCTGCCAGCCATAGGGATTTGGGCCATCTGGGTGCTATTAAAATCAGGATCAGGCTTTGTTCTTTCACCCTGACCAGAGTAGGAGTTTATTAGGCAGAACGGAGGAATTGCGCAGAGCAGCACATTGGGCCATGGGTGGGCCAGTGCGTCCACGTCGAGGGGGCATCCTCGTCCCATAGTGAGAAGAACATAGGATAATGGCCGTTTTTGCTCGAGGCAAAGAGATCGACGGCCGCCTGACTGAACCTCTTCCACAGCAGACCCACTATCTGGGAATGAAGGCACCATTCTCCGTAAAGTGGGTTCCCCCTTGACAAAAGGTCTGTGCCTCTGTTCAGAATGCCCGGGACATGGGTCACCTGTGACAACAGAAAGTGCCATCTGCTCCATACTAACAGCTTGTGAACTAGAGCATGAATCTTTGTGAAATGCATCCCCTCTTGGCGGTTGATATGTGCCGCGGCTGTGGTGTTATCGCAAAGCACCAGCATGAAAATGTTTCAGATCCTTCCAAACAGTAAAGAGCTCCAAATAATTTATGTGGACTGAGTGGAGCGTGCTCGGCCACTCACCGTTCACTGTTCTGCCCTCCTGGGTAGCTCCCCATCCTGTTAAGGACGCATATGTTGTTACCATTTCCGCAACTCGATGGCCCCCGAGGGGGGTCCCCTGAGTGTAAAACACTGCATTTCTCCAGTGGTGCAGCGCTGCTGTGCATGAGCGCGTCACTGTGACAGAGCAGCAGAGATTGCATAATGGGCTGAGATGAATAGATAAAAATCACTTAATGAACACAGCTTCCCGTCATAAATATCCCTCAATTGAGCCACTCAATGTTGAGGCGAGGGGCCGCTCTTTCACACATGTCCAGGAGGATGGATTGGAGTAAGGCATCGTCAGCGAACGGGAGCTTGCCCTCAAAGATGTCCTCTTTGGGGAGTGCAGGATGGGGCTGGTCAGCCCAGTTGAGAGACTTTGCACGTCAGGAGGGGGCTGGATGGGACGTTGCAGCCAGGATGGGGCTGGTCAGCCCAGTCGAGAGACGTTGCACGCTTTCTTAGCTCTTTCGCACGACTGGATGGGCTCTACCGGGGTGCCTGTGATGCACCTCTTCTCACGGCCAGTGAGGCCCGACAGGTCAAGCCTGAGCACACGCTCTCCCACCACAGAAAGCACCATGGAGCACCCACTGGCTTGGATGACCTGACGTGCATTATGAAGGACGAGTTCGTTCACCATGACAATCTCTTTCCACAGGGTTGGCGAAGGCGATGCCTTATCCAGCTGTTGTCCTAAGTTGTCCAAAAGCTCTGCCTGGTAAGCAGAGAGGAGGGAGGTGACATTGAGTGCCCTGTCAATCAAGGCTGAGAACTTGTAAGCAACCTGGTGAACTGAGGCAGAAAAATGGTCCATTTTGTTGGGCAAGACCAGCTTCGGGAGGGCGAGCAACCCACCCTGGACGGGGCAAAGGTGCCTGGTGATCGATGGCTGCCATATGCTTAACCTCGAGGCCCTCGAGACCGTGTTTGTGGTTGAGCGGATCACACTAGTAATGTTTCATGTGCTTGGCATAAGCTGGGAGGACAGGGAAGAGTTGTTTCCTCGGGCCGGGAGGGGATCCCAACAGCTTCCCGTCATAAATATCCCTCAATTGAGCCACTCAATGTTGAGGCGAGGGGCCGCTCTTTCACACATGTCCAGGAGGATGGATTGGAGTAAGGCATCGTCAGCGAACGGGAGCTTGCCCTCAAAGATGCCCTCTTTGGGGAGTGCAGGATGGGGCTGGTCAGCCCAGTTGAGAGACTTTGCACGTCAGGAGGGGGCTGGATGGGACGTTGCAGCCAGGATGGGGCTGGTCAGCCCAGTTGAGAGACGTTGCACGCTTTCTTAGCTCTTTCGCACATGTCCAAGAGGATGGACTGGGGTAAGGCATCGTCGCCGGATCCGGCCAGTTCGTCAGCAAACGGGAGCTTGCCCTCGAAGATGTCCTCTTTGGGGAGTGCAGGATGGGTCTGGTCAGCCCAGTCGAGAGATGTTGCACCCCGGGGAGGCCCCTGGTAGCACGTCGTCATCACCGTGTCCCCCATCCAAGTCAGAAAGGCCAAGCTCAACGCTATATTGTACATGTTTAGTCAATGCTTAAATGTTAGCACTTATATTTTACAATCTGATCTGAATATCACAAGAGCAAGTGTACTGTTGTTCTGAATAAGTATTTAAATGCTGTGGGTAGTTGCAGAAATTCTGTTTTCTTTTTTAAATGTGATTGTTGGTACATTTTATCAGTTTTTACCATACTTTCAAAACAAAAATTTAAATAGAAAAAATATGCAATATGAAAATAATTGAAGACAAAATGTGTTTTACTGAGAAAAAACAAGATTTAGCTTTTAAAAAGCCTTTTTCCAAAAGGTACGTCTGGAAAAGGGTGGGGGGTCGTCTTATATTCGTTTTAAATGTGATTGTTGGTACATTTTATCAGTTTTTACCATACTTTCAAAACAAAAATTTAAATAGAAAAAATATGCAATATGAAAATAATTGAAGACAAAATGTGTTTTACTGAGAAAAAACAAGATTTAGCTTTTAAAAAGCCTTTTTCCAAAAGGTACATCTGGAAAAAGGGGGGGTCGTCTTATATTCGTGCCAATACGGTAGTATGGAAACTTACTCTTAACCAGTTAACAGGTTTTTACTGTAGCATTTTTACAGTCTTTTACTGTTAAAATCACAATCATTTTTTACAGTGTATATATAAGGAGGTTTTACTTAAATTTTATGCCATTTGGTTCCAGCCACAGCCTTAGATAAAATCAACTGAAATAAAAGAAGACATTAAATCTCTCCAGATCTCAGCAGAGGATGATTAAACAACTCCACAAACAGCATTACCAGCTTCACTCATTACTAACCAGTTTGACTTTCTGTCATACATTTACAGAAGGGGTTTAGATGTTGATGTTTTATTGAAAATATTTAATTTGAAATCACCATCAAGGAGATCAGTGTTTGCTTTTATTGAACTCTTGACCCTTGGCGACTTGAGTTACTTTTTCTTTGGTTGTTGTAATTGAGTGTTTATGAAGCACATTCGTTATAACAAAAAAGAGACGAAAACGTGAACAGATTATATAAAGGCTGATTGTTGATGTCTGTGTGTTTGAATGATGCAGTACTGCAAAATGTTTTGTGCACTGCGTGTTTTTAAAATCCTTCATTATAACTGATTATTGCAACTGCTGTAGAATCGCAGGAACACTATAATCAATAATGGCACATATAGCAACAACAATCAAAGATTAGACACCGGATGAGCTCAGATGATTTTATCACCAGCCGTTAACTAAAACCACCTGATCACATTTCCCTTTGCCTTGTTTTGCCATAACAAATGTACTCCTTAAGCACACAGTCATAGCAGCAGGCAGAGAAAAAATAATAAAAGTCAACAAGAGTCAAGAGCCCAGCTAAAGGTGACACTTATTGCTATTATGGTAACTTCAATTGAATATTATTTTCCAGTAAAACATCAACATCTAAACCTCTGTTAATTATCAAAGTTTGTGGAGTTGTTTAATCATCCTCTGCTGAGATCTTTTTATTTTAGATGATTTCAATTCATCAGGTTCTTGAACGAATCGTTCTTTTGTGCCGGTTCTCAGGAAGTAACCGGTCGAGCCGGTTTTACAAATTGAACTGAATTGAACTTTAGTTCCGGGTTAATGAAGCAGGACGCACTGCAGAAGTAGCACATCCAACTCAAAAAGAACCGATTGAGCCGGTTCAACCAACTGTCGAAGTTTGCCGAGGATTACCGAGGACTCAACAAGAACCGAATGAGCCATGGCAAAGTTTGCCGAGGATTACCGAAGATTCTGATGAGTGAGTTGCCGACACTGTGCAAGCCTGAGGCGCGTACTGGGAATATGCTTGTTTATTATGACTGTTATTAATTTACATTTGATTAAAACCTGCAAAAACCTTTCTGTCGAGTGATGTAAATAAATTTTACAATAGTTTATTGTGCATGCATATTATATTTAAAGTTGCTTAAGCGAAATCAAGGAGTTTATAAGACTGGTTTCTTCATTCTTTATACTGTAGACATGTAGAACATATCCGCGTTTGTGCATCAATGTCTGTAATGTGTGCTGTAGGTGTGAAACTTTTAGGAATCTTATCCAAGTTGTAGGCTAGCCAATATTGGTCATTCAGTCGTATCTGACATAAAGGATCCGCGAATGAAACTGACCACAAACCGAACCGGTTCGCGGAAATGAATCGGACTTTGCATCACTAGGCACGTTTCCATTACAGATTTGCGCAAAACTTTGGAGATATTTTCTGAATGTCGATAAAAAAGTATTGCGAAATGACGGCGTTTCCATTAACCAATGTTATGCGGCTAAAACGTAACCTTTTGCCTCTCACGATAAGTCATGGCAACGGATTTTGGTGGGATTTTGGCTATATTTATTCAAAAGAGGCTCATGCATGTATCTTTACAGAAGCAGCAAAGAGAGCCGCTTCAGAAACGTGCGTGGCGCGGCTGGAATAACCCATAGACTGTATAAAAACATCAACACAATAAGGTTATAGTACATTGAAGAATGATCATATGACTTTTTACATACGCCATGTGACCTGTAAATGCGAAAAAGCCGTTTCCATTGCAGTTTTGCAAATTAATCCTTTTTCGCATTGTTATGCGACTAAAACGTAACCTTTTGCCTCTCGCGATAAGTCATGGCAACGGATTTTGGTGGGATTTTGGCTATATTTATTCAAAAGAGGCTCATGCATGTATCTTTACAGAAGCAGCAAAGAGAGCCGCTTCAGAAACGTGCGTGGCGCGGCTGGAATAACCCATAGACTGTATAAAAACATCAACACAATAAGGTTATAGTACATTGAAGAATGATCATATGACTTTTTACATACGCCATGTGACCTGTAAATGCGAAAAAGCCGTTTCCATTGCAGTTTTGCAAATTAATCCTTTTTCGCATTGCCTGAAAAACCACCTCATGCAAGCGTAAAAACTTTTTTGCGATATATGGCCGTTTTTGCGAAATTGATGCTTTCCATTAGGCGTATTTCAATTAACAAAATTTGAAGGGTAAAAGACGTGGTCACAAACACAGGCAGGGTTGAAACACCAGCGAACAGGTATGGTACGGGCAAAACATAAGAGCAGTCCAGTAAACGGGCGTGGGTCGATCGACGGTGAACAATATCCAACAGGGCAAGGCAAAGAGAGATAATCCAGTCAGGGGTAAACAGAGTCCAAACGGCAAGACGAAGGGGGTAATCCGAAATACACAGGCGAGAATCAAAACAGGCAAGGCAAGACTATGAATAAACTGGGAAAGATAGAGCAGGCTCCGTAAAGTAGCTATCAACTAAACAGTGGTAAACGCTAAATAATACTGGGCGACTTGAGCAGGATCTGAGTGGGTGTTATAAAGTGAATGTGTGATTAGTTACAGCTGTGTGTGTGTGATCAGTGCAATGGATGATGGGAACTGTAGTCCGGAGTGACGTAACAGTCTGTGTAGTGAGAGTCAATGTAATGGAAGAGCGATCTTTGGTGGCGAGCGGATGGAAGTCTATGGACAGGATTCGTGACACAAGCACAACCATGCACATGCAAACAAACAATACACTTTCACTCATCCACGCGCACACACATTCACTCACAAATATTAATAAATCACACTCACTCAAATCACCTCTCTCTCTCTCTCTCTCACACACACACACACACACACAGATTAATAATGTACATTATGAACAGGTGCAAGGTTTGTGCGATTCAGGTCCGGAGTGACGTAACAGTCTGTGTAGTGAGAGTCAATGTAATGGAAGAGCGATCTTTGGTGGCGAGCGGATGGAAGTCTATGGACAGGATTCGTGACACAAGCACAACCATGCACATGCAAACAAACAATACACTTTCACTCATCCACGCGCACACACATTCACTCACAAATATTAATAAATCACACTCACTCAAATAACCTCTCACACACACACA
This sequence comes from Sinocyclocheilus grahami, assembly GCF_001515645.1. NCBI lineage: Eukaryota > Metazoa > Chordata > Actinopteri > Cypriniformes > Cyprinidae > Sinocyclocheilus > Sinocyclocheilus grahami. Next base: position 363,844 of record NW_015506349.1, on the reverse strand, counting down.
CACACACACACACACAGATTAATAATGTACATTATGAACAGGTGCAAGGTTTGTGCGATTTCAGTTATTAATATTTTTTCTTGTTGTTGTTATTCTTTTGTTAAAAAGGAAGGATCTAACTTAAGGATGTGTTCATGTCCCATAAAGGTGATGCCTGTTTGAAGAATGCCATTGGTGGCATAGAAACCATTATACTTTGTTTAATACTTTTCCATAGTCTTCTGCAATGTTTGAGGCATATTGAAACCGCTGTACCTAAATACTTTTCATGCTTTTATGTTGGACTAATTTCAGTTACATATACCTTTTAGGCTATGTAGTTTTAACGGGGTGTAGTTTTGTTTCTGACTACAGTAATTTATTGTAAAATAAAACCTGTAAATTCCTGGCAATTTTTTACAGTGTGACACTGAAGACTAATGTCTGCTGAAAAATTCATCTTTGCATCACAGGAATAAATTATATTTTAAAATAAATTCAAATAGAAAAGAGTTATTTTAAATTGTAATGATATTTCACGCTATTACTGTTTAGTCAAATGAATGCAGCCTTGGTGAACAGAAGAGTCTTCTGAACCTTTGAATGGTAGTGCATATTTGTTTTTTGTTTTTTTTAAGCAAATGAAGTGACTTACTTCGTCATTGTCTTAATGCAATGAGCATAATATTGCAGGGATGTTTATCATGGTTCAACAAACAGTACATTATTTGGCCTGATTTGTCAAAATGTTACTGTGTCTGTTGCACTGTTAACACTGTGAGCAATGCAGTAAATTTAAAACACTAATGTCATAATCGATGAAACTGCATGATAGTTGTCATTTATTTACAGGAAGAATTGCACAACAGTACATGTCACAGACAGCAAACTGAACTTTAGCCTACATGATCTGGAGTATACGTGTACAGTCACCTCTCTCCTCATCTCTGCTTTTTGCTCCTGTACACTTACTTATATTAATATTGAAGAACAAAAATTTGATGCACTTGTTGATGAATCATTCAGGCTAAAAATGATGAATTTATAAGAGTGCATTATTGATTTATTTGTTTGTTTGTTTTTCTGAGTAGTTTTCAATGCTGTGAAATGTCCATTCTACTAACTATGAACATCTTTGGGATATTTGCCCGCTCGTCTTTGCAGAACTGTTCAAGTTCAGTTCAATTTGATGGTGACTGTTTGTGGACTGCAGTCTTCAAGACATTCCAGATTGTATGACTGTATTGGATTTCCACTAGACATATCGTTTGGTGTTGAGGGCAAAAAAGATAATTTTAGTCTCATCTGCTAAGCTCAGTTGTGACTGCATGTGGCCTTTCTTGAGGAGTGGCTTTTTTCTTGCAACCCTCCCATACAAGCCACATTTGTGGAGAATGTGTGATATTGTTGTCACAGGCACACAATGACCACTCTTTGTCATAAATTCCTGCAGCTGCTTCAGAGTTGCTGTCGGCCTCTTGGTCGCCTCTCTGACTAGATTCCTCCGGCTCTTCCATCCAGTTTGGAGTGACGTCCTGATCCAGGAAGGGTCTGTGTTGTACCAAATACATTCCACTTCTTAATAATAGACTTCACTGTGCTTCTAGGTATTGATAAAGCCATTACATTTTTTCGTATCCATCTCCTGACTTGTGCCTGTCCACAACTTTACCCTGGAGATCTATTGACAGTGCCTTCCAACCAGGGCCGGATTTACGCATAGGCATTCTAGGGACGTGCCTATGCTCGCTCGTCCAGGGGGGCCCAAACACAATGAAGAGAGATATAATATTTAGATAATTTTAGTCTCATCTGCTAAGCTCAGTTGTGACTGCATGTGGCCTTTCTTGAGGAGTGGCTTTTTTCTTGCAACCCTCCCATACAAGCCACATTTGTGGAGAATGTGTGATATTGTTGTCACAGGCACACAATGACCACTCTTTGTCATAAATTCCTGCAGCTGCTTCAGAGTTGCTGTCGGCCTCTTGGTCGCCTCTCTGACTAGATTCCTCCGGCTCTTCCATCCAGTTTGGAGTGACGTCCTGATCCAGGAAGGGTCTGTGTTGTACCAAATACATTCCACTTCTTAATAATAGACTTCACTGTGCTTCTAGGTATTGATAAAGCCATTACATTTTTTCGTATCCATCTCCTGACTTGTGCCTGTCCACAACTTTACCCTGGAGATCTATTGACAGTGCCTTCCAACCAGGGCCGGATTTACGCATAGGCATTCTAGGGACGTGCCTATGCTCGCTCGTCCAGGGGGGCCCAAACACAATGAAGAGAGATATAATATTTTTGTTATACTATGGGCTATCTACAACAGTAAAAGAACCAAAACCCGAGAAGACATTGAGCAAAAAATTTATCAATAAAATAGTTTCACAGCTGAAAAGCTACATGACATTTCTCAGTAGCGAGGTTCTTGAAGCAGTTTAACTTAAAGATTCGCTATTAGTAGACGCTGCTGCTGAACGCTGCTGAGAGACGCATAGACGCACTTAATCTCTCTCTCTCCCTCTCTCTAATAACCGTATTAGACTGCATTAATAACTGCATTAGCCTGCATATCAATGGCTCAAGTCTCTGTTATCACCTCTAAAATGACGTTTTGGGATTTGCAACGGAAGGTTTATGAGGTGCGTAAAAAATTAGTTCAACACACACGAGATTTCAGGACGGAAACATGACAGATGTCTTGAAATAAATCATCTTAACAATGTCTTGATGTGTGATTGTGACTCCATGCAAATAAATTCTTTAAAAATCCTACAATGTGATTTTCTGGATTTTTTTTCTCATTTTGTCTCTCATAGTTGAGGTATACCTATGATGAAAATTACAGGCCTCTCTCATCTTTTTAAGTGGGAGAACTTGCACAATTGGTGGCTGACTAAATACTTTTTTTCCCCACTGTATGTGGCCACGACACTGCACCTATTAATGGAATGGTCTTTCTCAGTTCTCAAACAAATTAAGAACTACATTCGATTTTTATTGATTGAATGCAAACGCTTATTGCGATAGAAAACACTGTAACGGTTTCCACTGATTAAGAAATATTTTTGTTTGCTTGGGTGGTAGCTAATGCTAGGCCCTTGATTGATTGCTTCTGTTGCACTAGCAAGGATTGAAAAAAGGTGATTCTTTTCCAGAGGCGGACTTAACCATTAGGCAAAGGTAGGCGACCGCCTTGGGCCCCCAAAAGTTAAGGGCCTCCTAAAATGCTTTTTATATGCGAGATGTGCGTTCAGTGCGGACGCACAAGTGGCTGCTGTGGTGTTCATTACCACGACAACCGTCGGAATCTATTCATAAAAACGGAATTTACTGTGTAACGCGGAATGTGACGGAATGTACGGCGCAGACGCACGTTTCGTTTGTTAGCTTGCTATTTAAGCACGCGCAACACTCGCGGTTGTCGTCTGTAGTAGCTAAATAGTATTTTTGCCATTTAATATTCACATACACTAGTCCATATCGCGGTTTGATTGAAGTGCACTGAATTGCATTTGATTTATTCGTTTAATATTTGACGAATTCCATGACATTGCTCGTTACACAGTAAACTTCTGTTGTGTAGCATTTTGAATGTACAAAAATTAAAGGGTTTAAAAATTTAATTAAAAATTAATTTTCATTGGAATAAAAGATAGATTAATGTTTTCGCCTTCATTTGATTACCAGCAAAATGAAAATACACAACACAGAATTTCTAAAAAATAAGTCAATAAAATTCAAATTTCATAGGGCCCTAATATTGTATACAAATTAATAAATTAAGTTGTTTTTATGAATTCAATTAATTAGATATGTTTTTATTTATAATTTCCTTCAGTTTAATTTAAATGTGCAATTAAAATAAATAAAAATAAATGTATGTTTTAAAGTTTAGAATTAGACAGCCTTGCGTTGTGTAGACAATTGCATAGTGAAAATGACCCCAACGCTCCACCTAGTGTCCAACCCACTCTAATATTATTATAACCAGTTTAAATATGAACAAGGGATTTACAACATTAAAGAAATCATTTATTTATAACATGTACATGAAAAATCTAAAAGATTAGACACAACTATGGGACACGGTCGTGCAGCAGCGAGCAACAGTGAAAGGAACCTCAAGGTTGTAAATGTGTGAAATTGTATAGGGCCCCATTCCTGTATTTTGCCTGGGGCCCCCAAATCACTAAATCCGCCCCTGTTCTTTTCTGTACCCACTGTACTGGTGGAATCTGAAAAGTAATTGCATTAATGTCATGATCACTGATATTTCATGATCTATGTGCTGAGCTGATAATAAGTGTGATTTGTCTCATGGTGACAGAGATCAGATGCAGCATAAAGACACTTATCTACTCTGAGCTTATCGTCATGTGTCCTATACTTTCAGCAGTGTTACAGTGGTAGTGACAAATCCACAAATGCAAGTGAAACAGTATTACTTGCCTCCCTCCTGACACATCACTGCCATACTTTGCTATTTTATTGCACATGGGCAACAACATTTTTTATTAACTTAAACTATCATGCAAAAGTACGATTTTTTAGAAAGAAATGAATACCTTTAATCAGCAAGGATGCATTAAATGTATCCAAAGTGACATTAAAGACTTCCATATTGTTATAAAAATACTTCAAATAAATGCTGTTCTTTGCGTAAAGGTTGTGCTGCTTAAAATATCAACGATGTCAAAATATTTCACAGTATTACTGTTCCTATTGTATTTTTGAACTATTTTTACTATTATTTAATTTGTACTTTTTCTTGTCATTTAAAAATAATGCAGCCTTGGCGAGCATGAGAGATTTCTTTCAAAGATATTTGACAAATCTTATCGACCTCAAACATAAAGTAAGTCTTTATATTAAGTCTGAGACCAGTAGTGAAAATGCTTATATTTTGCATGTTTAATAAAATATTTTAATTGCAAACAAAGCTACTGGCATAAAGCGATTTGAGTGATAAGCTGAATTAAAAAAAAAAAAAATATATATATATATATATATATATTTTTTTTTTTTTTTGTATTTGGTTTGTTCCCCTTTTGGTTCAATACCAGCTGTTATTGAACTCCACAAGTTTGTATCGGACTTTAGACTAGGGAACGTTCCAAAGAATGTTAGAAAATTGTTTTAAACTTTAGAATTCTAATGCACAAGAATTCCACAAGATTATTTTAAAAACTGCTGATTATGAGGAAGTATAACATGACAAAGTGTGGGATACTGCTATCACAGCTTTAAAATTTCATGACAACTGCAATATCTACACAACTTGTCTGTATCTTTCTCTCAGACCATATTAAATGCTGACACGAGTACATCCCCTTAATAAAGCCCACCCCTTTTTCACGACTTCCAAGGGAAGTTGTGGCCTAATGGTTAGAGAGTCGGACTCATAACCCAAAGTTTGTGGGTTCGAGTCTCGTACCGGCAGGAATTGTAGGTGGGGGGAGTGAATGTACAGCGCTCTCTCCCACCTTCAATACCACGACTGAGGTGCCCTTGAGCAAGGCACCGAACCCCCAACTGCTCCCCGGGCGCCGCAGCATAAATGGCTGCCCACTGCTCCGGGTGTGTGTTCACGGTGTGTGTGTGTTCACTGCTGTGTGTGTGCACTTTGGATGGGTAAATGCAGAGCACTAATTCCGAGTATGGGTCACCATACTTGGCCACATGTCACGTCACTTTTTTTTTCAATGAAGATAAAGGGACTTATCAGACGAACTCTGTTCGTACAGTTCATTTGCTCACTCACACTGCAATAAAAGGCCGTGGCTCACCTCATTCTACTCACACGACCTCCAGCTTCACAATGCCGGCTGATTTCAATGGAACGTGGGAGATGGTCAGCAATGACAACTTTGAGGATGTCATGAAGGCTCTGGGTATGTGATTTCTTTTACTGAATACCTGCTGGAATCCTAAAGTTATCAACAGGAGCATTTACACACCAGAGATGCAGATCAGGCTCTTATATCAACATATAGGTTATCTTGTTCTTAGCGGACAGAGTTCACTGTAGCCATGCATAAATGAATGTGCAATTGCTGCAAAGACGATGTAGTGCAAAATAATAGAGGTAGACATTTCATGTCTGTTTCTGTCATTTTTTTTTCATTTTGCAGCAGATCTGAATGCATACACTCACTTCATATTTAAGACTTTATATGGGTTATTATCATTAACTACACCTAAAATAACAAAAAATGCATTACTTGACATTAACGATTAAAATAAAATATAAAAACCATAAACTTGAAAACGAAAATACAGTTGTTACAAAATCTTAGGTTAAAATATAGGATATAGCGCACAATAGGGGTGTGAGACGTTTCATGCATCATGCACTGGGGTTGCATACATTTAGAATATTCATTTTGCAACAGATTTTATTGCATTTATTTTCATTGTGCTTAATAGTAATAAAAATGCTGACCAGGCTTTTGCAGCATTTTTAGACCACTTGCGATCAATAACTAAATAAATAAAATCATTGTTAATTAATAAATGAATTTAAATGAAGAAAAAATTTTGAGTATCTTGTGCAAGAAATGAATCAATAAGTGGGTTGCTTGTTTCAGGGTCAAAGGTCATAGTATCTTATCAGTCGCTTTGGTAAAGGTGGGAGATGAGCGAACTTGAACACTTCGGCCACCTTTGTCCCAGCGTATGAATATTTCTGTCAGTCTGTTGCATCACAGGATGAAATATAAGTGATTTCAAAGCCTCCTTTTGATACTTTCGCACATTCCTACTTGGATCGTGCTGATCTTTCCTTTTTGAGACTTTAATATATCATTCTATTCCTCCCCTACAGACATTGACTTTGCCACCCGTAAGATCGCAGTGCATCTCAAGCAGACTAAGGTCATTGTGCAGAACGGAGACAAATTTGAGACCAAAACCCTCAGCACCTTCAGAAACTATGAGGTCGACTTCACCATCGGCGAGGAGTTTGAGGAGCACACAAAAGCCCTGGATAACAGAGTTGTTAAGGTAGGTGTCCAAACCAGGGTCACATCACTCCTGTGCTGTTGCTGTTTTTCCCTTCTCCCTTCTGCAATAAGAAAAATATATTATAGTGGGATGCAGTGACGGTAATACCATGTTATTTTGCTATAATATTCTTTAAAAGATTTATGTATTTGAGTTGATAATTAATAATAGCTACCATCAAAAGGTGTATAATGCAATTTAATGATAGGTCTGTTTTATTGAGACCAGTATATCAAAGTTCATATGATTCATATCGTTTTGATTTAGTAAGAAATGGGTGTGGATGCATTTTGGACAAGTCATACTATATGAATGTAAACTTGACCCTCTCAAATGTGATTTGGCTAGGCAAAGGATAATATTTGGTACGGAATATAAACATATTTTTAAAAAATAGATATTTTTCAAAGAGATAGTGATGATATATTGGCATAAAAACACATAATAATCAAAACTGAATGGAAGTGGAGTAGAAATAGTGGAGCTTTAGTTTAGTTTAGTTTTTAAAAACTAAAATTGATTTTAATTACTGTTTGCATTAAAAGTTATGCGGCTTATTCTGCAACATAAAATCCATCAGTGACTTTTAAACATAACATCCATCCACTTGTGACTTTTTACTAGCTTTTATTTGTCTTGGAAAAGGCGCTTGCTAACAAGTGACTAAATGGGACTTCAGAGGTTCAGCCTCGCTGTGTTAATAATCGTGCTCTTGCAAACTATTCCAAGTCACATTTTCGGGATAAATTGTTGGAAAAGTCATGTGACCTTATACTTGTATATATTCTGCCTATTGTATTAAGGCTTCAAAATGTATAAAAGTTGTGAAGGTTATCGTGATTAACAAATAGGTGTAAGAATCATGTTGATCACAGAGCTTAATTTTTGCAATGATCCAAAGGTCAATGGACAAAAAAGAAAAAACCTGTTGGGATTTTGCTGAGTGAACCGGAATGGCACCACATTCCAGGTTGGCCTACAAGAGTGTGTCATCACTGCAGCACTAACACACTTGAACAAGGTAATTAAGGTCTTCAGGATCACTTAAAAAAAAAAAAAACTGTTGGAGGATGTTGGAGCTAAACAACAGAACGTTGGTCCTCCAGGAGCCGGACTGGACAAGGTTTGGCTGAGTTAGACAGATTCGTATATTCTGAAACTTTTGACTCTTTGTTGCCCTCGACTGTCAAAAAAGAGTTTTCTTATAGCTTTTCAAATATAAATGGGGAAGAAAGTTTTTACTTTTTAAAAATTTTAGCATTTTACAATCTGTAGTGTAATGGGGTTTTATGTTATGTAGCCTACTGTAACAGTCTCTATATGCAGACATGAATAGAATGAAATAAAATAGAAAGTGCTTTAAAACAACAGTGTAACTATTAGGTCCATCACCGCTCGTGCAGGTGCAAGTGTTTTGCTCAATAATAGAATGTGACATTCTTTGCTATAGCCCTGTAATGGGGCGAACGAGATGTGAGACGTGCGGATCCAAATGCAAAACTTTATTCAGAGACATGATATGAAACAGGCAGGGTCAAACAATGGCAAACAGGTATATAGAGGGCAAGATGAAAGAGTAATCCATATACTGGCGTGGGTCAAACTACGGCAAACGTAATCCAGGGGGCAAGGCAAACAGGTAATCCAAAAAACATGCAATAATCTAGGCAGGAGCGAACAGAGTCAGAAACGGCAAGACAAAGAGATAATCCAAGACAGGCGATAATTCCAGGGCAGGCCGCTGACAGACAGGACGAGATAAACAGACTGGAATCAAGAGTCAAGGGTATAACAAGACTGTGACGAGTGGGGGCGGGGCCGTGGGAACGGAGCGAGGCCGGTGGAGTGAATGCTAATGAGCGACACCTGCACCCACTCACCGGTCTCGAGTCTCACGGAGGAGCTCTGGAAGGATAAAAAGGGAGTGACGACCGTGTTGGACGAGAGAGGACCAGGCCTGGATTTTATTTTGTGTTTTGGTTTTGTTTGTGCGCGACAGTCGTCCGCGAGGGGCTGTCGCGCTGTTTTGAGTTTATTTTATTATTAAAGTTTGTTTAAATGTTCGCCGGTTCCCACCTCCTTCTTCCCGTGACTACGAACTACGTTACATTGGTGCCGAAACCCGGGAGGAAGGAGGGACACGCTGTCAAGAGCCCTCGCTGCTGAGGAGATCGGGCAGCAGGAACAAGCGGAGAGACCGCCGGTGGCTGTCCGAGGCGGTGGTGCTGGAACGATGGAAGACGAGGTGGGACGGAGAGCTCTCCCCCGGAGGGGGGAGGGGGGGAGTAGAGAGCAGTCTCGGGTGTACCCCCCGGCCTGCGAGGGGCGATGGGGGTATGTGACGAGTGGGGGCGGGGCCGAGAGCCGTGGGAACAGAGCGAGGCCAGTGGAGTGATTGCTAATGAGCGACACCTGCACCCACTCACCGGTCTCGAGTCTCACGGAGGAGCTCCGGAAGGATAAAAAGGGAGTGACGACCGTGTTGGACGAGAGAGGACCAGGCCTGGATTTTATTTTGTGTTTTGGTTTTGTTTGTACACGACAGTCCGCGAGGGGCTGTCGCGCTGTTTTGAGTTTATTTTATTATTAAAGTTTGTTTAAATGTTCGCCGGTTCCCGCCTCCTTCTTCCCGTGACTACAAACTACGTTACAAAGACTAAACTAGATTCCTAGGAAAACTAGGACAGGGAACTGGCTCCATAAAGTGCTACCACTTGGAGAGCGATAAACGCAAACAATACTCGGCAGTTCGAGAAGGATCTGAGTGGGTGTAATATAGTGTGTGTGTGATTGACTGCAGGTGAGTTTAAAAACTCTAAATTATCTCTAAATTAACAACTCGGCTGTTATTGGCACGTTTTTGAATGCGCGCGCTTTATTTGACGACTTGTGGACTGTTCAACTGCAGCACCCGCTGACTGCAATGATAGAGCTCGGAAGAGCCAGGACAATTTTTAATATGACTCCGACTGGATTCGTCTGAAAGAAGAAAGTCACATACACCTAGGATGCATCGGGGGTGAGTAAAACACAGCCTAATTTTCATTTTTGGGTGAACTAACCCTTTAATGGTTCCATTTTTTTTAATCATTCTTCAAAAAAATCATTTTTTTTTTACAGTGTAAATTATATATAAAAAAACATGTAAATACAAGTTAATAATGAGTAGGGCTATCAAAATGAACCCTTTGACTGATGAGATGTATTTTATTCAATAGTTCTGTTTGATTTTGGTACTGTGTAAGTCTATATTTGACAGATAAATGATGATGGAAAAAGACCTTTTATACCAGATCTGTTCTTACGCAAATAGAATAGACTTGAAAGAAAATAACTATCTTTTGGACAATTTGTAGAGAAGCATTTTTAGTTATATTGTTGCAGTTCAATAATTCGTAAATCACAAGTTTATGACTCTGTCCTAATTTATTTATTGTACTATTAGTCCTCCTGATGATATTAATTAAACACAATTTTTCTTATTTTTTTGTAGTGTATATATATATATATATATATACATATAGACTACAAATAACAAACAAACAAACCTTAAAATCAAAAAGAATTGTGTTTAATTCAGTCCTTTTTTAAATCTGTCTTTTTTAATCCCGCAAATGAGCAGATAAATAAAATGTAATTCAAATGTATCTACTATTTATATTTATTTAGCACTATATGCACTTTTTTAAACTAAATAAACACATTAGTAGTTAAACTATTAACGTCTGTTTTCGTGAGAAAATGTTCGTCATCTTGGGAAAACAACTTAAGTCTTGATCGAGACAGCAACACATTAAAAATTATAAATCACTAGGATACTTCTTATGGCTTGTAGATTCTATCAACTAGCTGACAGAATCTGAATCTCTAATTATATCAGTGAGCTGTTCTGAGTGACAACTGTAGTGTCCAATCATTGGGCGAGCGTAGAGCTACGCTTTTTCTATTGGACTACAATGTGATTGACAGTTTCTCTTGACCAGTAATATTGACGGTTCTTGTCTTGGTGGGCGTCACCCCCGCCTGACCCATTTTCTGTAGTTTTCGTCCATTTCATTTTGTTGCGCGTGAATCGTAACGGGACAACATGGCGACGCAGACGGCCCGCTACTACAGTGAAGGCGGCAGAGCAACAAAACGCCAAAAAACGGAAAACGAGGGGGGAATGGCGACCGTAAGACAAACCTTTACTTACACACTATCTGTTATTTTATTACAGTTTTTATCTGACTTGGCGTTAGCTAGCTAGCTGGCTAAAATAGCATTAGTTAGCGAACCAGCTAACCAAACAATTGAGCTAACGTACGTCACGCTGATATTTCTGCACCAAAAGGATTACAAAAACACGAATATGAAAACAGAAAATGATCATGTAGCGAATGCTTGATGTGTTAGTAAGAGATGCACGCCACACATAAGTTATATAACGTTATTCTGAATGAATGGGTTATGCTGCATGCAACCGTAATCACATTTGAATAGCGAGTTATTAATCACAATGAGTGGGAAAACATCGTGCATTAGCACAACGTACATGACCATTAATACATATACATTTATAGAACTTGCTCAGTTTGTACAAAGTAAAGGCAATATACACCGCATGCCATGCACAAAGTCAGCATTACACACACATTGCAATGTTGGTATTTAGATTCTTGTTATAAATTGATTGATTATGCCAGGTTACTGGACTAATGTGGTGATTTTTATTTCATAGGAGGACTACGTTGACCCACACAAGACCCTTCCCTCTCTTGTGGTGCATGTCCGAGGTTTAGTGGACGGAGTTTTGGAAGCAGACATCGTTGAAGCCCTGCAAGAGTTTGGAACCATCAGGTAACTTGTGCTACGGTTGTGCCGTACCTTGGTTCTGCCTGTAGTGAAATGCATTGAGGATCATGCATCTCCATCTTTCTGCAGTTACGTCGTGCTCATGCCGAAGAAGCGTCAAGCCCTGGTTGAATATGAGGATATGAATGGGTCTTGCAATGCTGTTACTTATGCCAACGACAACCAGATCTACATCGCCGGACATCCTGCGTTTGTGAACTACTCTACCAGCCAGAAGATATCCCGGCCGGGTGACCCTGATGATTCCCGCAGTGTTAATAATGTTTTGCTATTGACAATCATGAACCCCATTTATCCCATTACCACGGTAATACCCACCTCCACTGTGTAATATCAGTGATGCTCAATTCGATTTTTCACACTAATGTTCTTGTTGTTCTGCAGGATGTTCTCTATACTATTTGCAACAACTGTGGTCCTGTTCAGAGAATCGTCATCTTTAGGAAGAATGGTGTCCAGGCCATGGTGGAATATCCTTTACTGCTTCAGACTGCAGAGCGAAGCTGTTTGTTAGATTCTGCCAGCTGTAATTTGTGTTCATGAGACATTGTGCTCTTGTCAGGGTTGTTTCATTTTGTCATTTGAGTCCACTTCGCATGTGGACTATGAATGTCTTACAAGCACTGTTAGGAGGTTTCTGTCCAAACCGAGTTACATGAAGTATACTGCATTCCAAGAACACTTTAAATAATAACCGCTGCAGTCATGGCACACGAGTCCCTTTGTTTTTCTTTGATTCCTCACACATTTGATTCCGTTCAGAGCGCCCAAAGGGCCAAGGCCTCACTCAATGGGGCTGATATATACTCTGGCTGTTGCACACTAAAGATCGAGTATGCCAAGGTGAGCTTTCATCTAAATTTACTGGGTGATAATGCTAAAATAATTCTTTATTATTTTTCATTATATATGCATTTTCTGAATGGCTTGAAAATGTGGTTTCAGAGGAACCATTCATTTTGTAGCCACTTAATCTTGATGCAACAGTCAAAATCAAGTTTAAATACAAAAAAATTAATTAATGCACCAATATATAATAATAAACATACGAATACAAAATAAATGGCTCCATTTATTTACATACGTTTTTTTACCCACATATTTTAAGTTAATACTCAATATTACCCATCCCTACTCAAGCTAGTAGAAAGGTAATTGTTATTTAATGAATTTATTTGTTTGTTTTACTCTTAGCCAACACGCCTTAATGTGTTCAAGAATGACCAGGACACATGGGACTACACCAATCCGAACCTGAGCAGCCAAGGTACCGTTTATCTGCTCTGACATTTCTCAGCGCCCTTACTGCCACTGTGGGGGAAATAATAATATGGGTGGGATTGGGACGTCTTAGAACTGCGGCAATGAATCCGCTGTTTCACCTCCCTTGTGCTGAGTGTTAGGCATACCAACGTCTACACCGCATGTTGTGTATGTTTTCGTGACTCTCTTGAGGGGGAGGTAAAGCCGTATCCCTGTGATCTTTCTAAGGCTTCCTCAGAATGTTGTCCTGCCGATATCTCACAAGCTTCCTTTTCCAGCAAAGCCTGTCACATGCCAGTAGTGTGAGGGGCAAGTGGCTTACTGGGTTAGCACCATAGAGGCAGATTATCAGTTCATGGTCTACACTAGGGGTGTCAAACTCAATTCCGGAGCTCTGTAGAGATTTGTTCCAACACTGCTCCAATACACATACCATGTAGTTTTCAAATAAGCCTTAAGGACTTGATTAGTTGGGATCAGGTGTGTTTAATTAGGGTTAAATCTAAACTCTGCAGGGCTCCGGAGTTTGACACCCCTGGTCTACCCCGACACCTTTTATGGTCAACATGAAACTATGTTTGCAACCCATTTGACTTTTCCAGGTGAAGTTATATTAAAGAAGAGAAAACTGCAGGGGGGATTCTTGATTTTGTCTATTGGTAGTTTATTAGACTCTTATAAAAGTGCTTGATGATGTCACTCGAAACAGAAAGTCGTTATTCTTTGGAATAACATGCATTGATTATTTGACCACAAAACGATGGGTAACACGTATTAAAAGTAAATGGGGGCAATCATGATTTCATGTTGACTTTTAGGATCTCATGATTTTTTTCCAAAGGTATTCATGGCCACCAACGGTGTGCTCAAAGAAATTCAGTTCAGTTCCACATCCGTTCAAGATCGTTTGAATGTAATGTTCTTTGGTGCTCACTCCGGCCATTTGCTCCTCACATTCATGCGATACATTTAGAGACCAATATGAAAGCACAGAGCTTTCCAGAATATCAAGTGCAACAACAGAACACTCAATACATCTGGACACTGGGGGACATTTCCTAGATTTCACTGAAGACACAAGTGCCTCAGATATCCAACACTGTACCAGTCTTCAAACCACAACTGCCTCCTATACCTGCGAGAATATTTCTCCAGAAGGACAAACACTCATTTTACTCTCTGCAAGGCATCCTGACAAACACCTGATCACGCAACATTTAGCACTCATCACCTCCTACAGAAATGACACTGCCAGCGAAGACATTGAAGGATTTGGGGTTGTCGGTGCAAGTAGTTATGGCTCCCACACCCATTCAACTTTCTCCCGTTGTTTCTTACGGGTCAAGAACAAGACACACTCCACTGTGACACATCACCTTAAGCTCACTGCTAACAAGGGATGTTTTTGACACGCATCCTCAAGTGACACCACAACACAATGCAAACAGACCTCTTCATTCATGTCAAACTGCTGACGTCCACAGCCTTCTCTGAACCTGTCTGTCTTTTTCTGGGCTACGTTGTCTTTCTCTCGCCGTGCCGATCGTTACAACACAAACCCCGACACCTACAAATCGACATGCCTGACTCTTCACTCGTCAACAGCTGATGACACTAAACCACTCGAGACACCGAAGACACTGCAGACAACATTTTGACAAGCAGACGCACTGACATGCAGACAGCCGACACGTCAAGTTTTTTGTTACTCAGTTAAGCCCTGACATTCTGCCCTGGAGGCTGGTGTTTCAGATACGCTGTCTTCCCCCAACATGTGTCCTCTTCCTCTAGTCCTTCCCTTTCACGATTCCTCCTCTCTCTTTCTGTCAATATGTGACGTTTTTCCCTTTTTTGTTTCCAGTCATTTGACTACTGTGTAACACCTTCCGTATGATGCAGGTTGGCTTTGTGTCTCTAGTGGAAGTACCAGTCAGTCTGAATTGGGCATAAATTGCTCCAGCTTTTCAACAACCAACAGGCATTGAAATGAGAATACGACGTCTTTGCTGGCATCAGTGGAGCATTGAAACCCGTCTGAAACAAGGAGAGTACTTGGGAAATCAGTGGAATGGACTGGTGGGGGAAAGAAATGGAAAGTTCTTAAGTGCGATATGGAGGAGGACGCCATGAAGACACTCAACGGTGGCTAATTTACGGCATGTTCTACTTGCCCCATCATTGAACCCCAACCCTTGCGTTTGTACTGTAAGTAACCCCAAGCTTCTGTTGTCTTGGAGTGATACACTTATAGTCTAATGTTTCATGGGGGTGTATGACCAAATGTTTGACTAACTTGATCTTTTCTTCCCCAGTTGAGTTTGGTTGTCTTTTTTTATTTTTTGTTTGTTTTTTTTGGTCTTCCTCATTGGGCTACCAATTGATGTAGTTCAGCAAGGTGCATTAAAATGTATTCCTGGGTTGGGCTGTTCTTCTGTGAGCTTAGAGATGTTTTGCATGATTAGTTTACCACCGATGGGGTGCTAGTTCCCAACTCTGGCACTATTCTGTGTATTTACACTATTAACAAGATGGCCCACTATGATACTAAAGCCCAGAATATACTTCAGTTTTATGCATTTGCTAGAGTGTGCATACAGTGTTCTGTGTAAATTTCTTCATCAACGTAATACTGTACGTGGGCATAATATTGTATGTTATGCTCTCATATGCACCTAAAATTTTTGCATTAAAAAGTTGCTCCACAAGGTAGCAACACTGCTTCGTAATTGCTAAAAAAAAAATGGATGAGATGGAACAACAACCTACAGGAGACTGCAGAGACAGTGCACAGCCTCGTTGACGAGTACAAAGATGTTTTATTGGTCGTAAATTCTGGAGAGAAATCACGCAGGCACTGGACGAGGATGAAACTTTACTGTGCATGTGTCAATCACCTGTTTGCGCATGCTGTCAAATGGAGCATACTTTGAAACGCTGTGTTCGGCTGTACGCGTACGCTGAGCTTTTGCTTCAAAATTGAAGTGTACTTTGGGCTTTGGATCATTGGTTGAGGCAAGAGATAATATACTCCGTACTATGTAAAAGTTTTCAAAACGGCTAATCAATCTGCCTAATGTAAAACAACTAGCTCACACTAAGTAAATGATCACGTTTCTAAATGTCCTGTGCTGCCCGACTAGTTAACATAAATGTACGGTGCCCTAAGCAGTTAAGATCCTGAATAGAGTGAGAAACCTGTTATGTGATTGTTCAGAAATGTCAGTGAGATTGATGTTTGCACTGTGTGTACCTGAACAGGTGCAGATGCTGATGGCAATGGGGGCAATCAAGGTGTGTGTCTGCAGTAGCCATTCTGTCCTCCCCCACCCACTCACTCCCAAACATTATATATGACGTGCATACATTGTCACAGCGAACAAAGCAGAATTTGTTTGGGGCTGGTACACCCCAAAAGAAAGCCTGTATGTTTATTAGCCAGCTGACTGTGATAGACAGGTTTGTGAGTAGTAATAAATAGGTAATATTTCATGGGTCAGTCTCGCAATACCTGACGAAATGGAACATTTCACCCCAAATTCAAATTTTTTAAAAGAATTAGAACCCTGTAATTATCATTAATATAAAAGCCCCACCTCAATTAAGAGTCTCATTACTGCAGTTTAAAAATATTTGCACTGTAAAATATTTATATCCAATTGCAGTATTTTATACTGTAATGCATTAAAAATTCACTTGTTAGGTTGTGTTCACACTTGTAGTTCGGTTAATTTGGTCCGGACCAAAAAGGAAAATTATACATTTGGTCCTGGTCCGCTTAGCATTCACATTGGCATTTTTGACAGCGAATCTAAAGGCATAGTGATGCGTTCACAACCTGATTGGTCGGCTTGAATGACGTATATATCGTGACGGAACTTACTGAACACCCCAAACAAAAGGTGCCATTCAGATATGAATGCCACTTAAAGCGAACACACTTAAAGGGTTAATTCACCTAAAAATGAAAATTAGGCTGCGTTTTACTCACCCCGAGGCATCCTAGGTGTATATGACTTTCTTCTTTCAGACGAATCAAGTTATATTAAAAATTGTCTTTGATCTTTCAAGCTGTTTAATGCCACTCAGCAGGTGTTGCATTGCTTCAGTCCAAAAGAACTTAAATAAAAATCGCCCATCCATAAAAAAAAAAGTCTCACATGGCTCCGGGGGGTGAACAAAGGCCTTCTGTAGCAAATCGATGCATTTTTGTGAGAAAAATATCCATATTCAAAACGTAATAATGACTGGATTCGTCTGAAAGAAGGAAGTCATGTACACCTAGGATGCCTCGGGGGTGAGTAAAACGCAGCCTAATTTAAATTTTTGGGTGAACTAACCCTTTAATGCCGTCTGCTGGACTAAGCACGCTCATTCTTGCGTGTACATATAATTTTATTTTCACCACCTGCAAACTCACAAATAACTCCAAAGGCACTTTACCTCCTCGTTGCTCCACGTTTGCCCTCTGCTCATTTTGTTTTGGTTACACCGCGTCGCCAAATCATGTCGCATAGCGTCGCATCTTGTCTAGGGATGCACCGATATGAAAATTTTGGCCGATACCGATAACCGATTATTCTTTATTTTTGAAAGCCGATAACCGATATGTTGGCCGATAAATCTATATCCAAATTGTTATATACTTTTTGAGAGCCTGATTACAAAAAAGGTCTCATCATTAAAAGCCACATCCCAAACACTTCAACATAAGCAGCCTAGTTTGAACGGTGTACGTTTTAAAAATATTTTTACTCTCCCATTACCAACC
This sequence comes from Sinocyclocheilus grahami, assembly GCF_001515645.1. Lineage (NCBI taxonomy): Eukaryota > Metazoa > Chordata > Actinopteri > Cypriniformes > Cyprinidae > Sinocyclocheilus > Sinocyclocheilus grahami. Next base: position 345,975 of record NW_015506349.1, on the reverse strand, counting down.
GGTAAACTGAAGTGCTCTTTTAACTTAACCAAACGCATTCTATATGAGATAAATCAGATATACATCAAATAAACACAATATTACAATGTACAATTGCACAAAAGGCTGCAAACGAACAGCGCGCATCTGAAGTGTCTCTGAAGGAAATAATGCATTATTTATCGGCTATAAGATATCGGCCAAATTTTCTTATCAGGCCGATACCGATAACAGAAAAAATGAGCCGATATGGGCCGATACCGATATGGTGGCCGATATATCGTGCATCCCTAATCTTGTCATTACTTCCTGTTTTTGTTTAGTTTAGAAGTATTTGGTCCGTGTTGCGTTCATATTTCATTCAAACTGCACCAGAGTTCGTTTGGAAGCGGACCGAGACCCATCTTTTCAGCGGTCTCGGTCTGCTTGTTTGGTGCGCACCAGGGTTCGGATGGCAGTGTTCACACATGCTCAAATGAACCGTACTAACCGAGCAATTGCACCAGGATTTCGTTTTAATCGAACCAAACATGACAAGTTTGAACGCACCCTTACAGTAATAAGAACAACCTTAGTGAGATTTAAAAAGAAATAAATAAAATGTTCAGACATTAATGACAGTTTAAGGAGAAGATGTGTTTTATTTGTCATGAAAATGTTACCATACAAAATTCAATCATTTAAAGAGAAGTTTCATCTTTGTGAGCAAAGCATTTTTGTGAGATTCACCCTAGTATTGTCGGCCCTTTTTTCTGTTGTCCTATGTGTCCCCCCTTCTTTGCTGAAATTAAAGCTCCTGCCAATCACATTAACATTCACAAAGTCAGTGTCCTGTCACCTCTCAGCGAACTCATCTTTCACTTTTTGCCCCCTCCCTCTTTCCTTTCTCTGCCTTCCTTCTTTTGCCTCTCAGATATGAATGCCAACCCCAACAAGCGCCAGAGGCAGCCGGCTCTGCTGGGAGACCACCCTCCAGAGTATGGTAAGGCTTGCGGGGGGCACACGCGTTAACACATTTGCCTCATTTGCTCGCAAACAGGGGAGTGGATGTTAAACGACAACAAATTGGGGTGCATTGATCACAGTGGCAGCAAGATGGTGCTGTGTTGACATTAAAAGTTAAACTAAAGTGAAGGGTGTGTAAAATGCTTGTTTACCCCTAACCTGCCCATAACCCCCACCCCACGTGGTCTGTTTGTCATTTGTGGATTCTCAGGAGGTTATCACGGATACCAAGAGGAGAGCTACGGCGGCCCCTATGAAGGCCGACGGATGGGACCACCCATGGCTGGTCCAAGGCGTGGTGGAACCAGTCAGCGTTACGGCGGACAGTACGGCCCCCCTCCTCCGCCCCCCGGTGAATATGGCGCACATGCAGACTCACCGGTGATCATGGTCTACGGCTTGGATCCCTCAAAAATAAACGCAGACAGGGTCTTCAACATCTTCTGCCTGTATGGAAATGTGGAACGGGTATGTAGAACACCTAAATGTAAGCTGGATACTGTCAAAACGCAAACAACTTTATCTGAAATCCACTTTTCCCCTTTAAATGTAGGTGAAATTCATGAAGAGCAAGCCTGGAGCTGCTATGGTGGAGATGGGAGACTGCTATGCTGTGGATCGTGCCATCTCACATCTCAACAACAACTTCCTGTTCAATCAGAAGCTCAACGTATGGTACGTTCCAATTGCAATTTTTTAAATTTATTTAACTATGCATTAATGGCAGGCTGATTGCATATTTGACACAAAACAAATTAAGCTTATAAGGATTAGAATATTTTTTGGAATTTTAAAATATTTTTGTGACAATTTTCATACACATTTTTTAATCATTAAATGCATTAAAAATACTTCAATTGTGTTAAAATACTAAGTTTTGTTTATTTACATTGAGATTTTTTTTATGGCGATAAGATTTGAATGGTATGAGAGTAAAATGCAAATTCTTTTTTAATTTCTATAGATAGATAGATAGATAGATAGATAGTAGTTCAACTCTTTAATCGGTTTTCTTCTTCTTCGTGTCAGTGTGTCTAAGCAGCAGGCCATCATGCCCGGTCAGTCCTATGAGCTTGAAGACGGGAGCAGCAGCTTCAAAGACTTTCACGGGAGCAGAAATAACCGTTTCACTTCTCCAGAGCAGGCGGCAAAGAACCGCATTCAGCATCCCAGCAACGTCCTACACTTTTTCAACGCAGCACCCGAGGCTTCACCAGAAACCTTCACCAGGGTCAGTTCACATCAGAGGCAGAACCTTTCTCGTCACGTGATGCTATTTGATGTGTACGTTTACAACCTTCATCTCTTTTCAGATCTGTGAAGAACTTGATGTAAAGAGCCCTGCCAATGTCAAACCGTTCGCAGCTAAAGGTATGTGAAAATGTGCTGTCTTTAACTGAGGCATTGCAAATAACAGCATAGAAAGCTAAGCTCCGCACAAACGGATATAAAATAGTGGTCTCTATTAACTTGTAATGTCATCTATGCTCCTTCATTGTTGTAATGTGTCCAATGCTTCTTTTCTTTAATGAAAAGGTTCCACATCGGAGAGGAGCTCGTCAGGGCTTCTGGAGTGGGAGTCTGTTAATGACGCCATGGAAGCTCTTGCTATGATGAACCATCACCAGATGAAAAACCCCAGTAAGTGATCTGTTTTTTGCATGAAAGGGAAATTATTTCACTGTTAAGTATATATATATATCTTGATGTAGTTATTTTTGTCTTTAAAAATAAGAACCAAAAAGCAAATTACAAACAATAGGACAAATACAGTTTAGTCAAGAGCAGTACTTTTCTGTCTTTTGTTGTGTGGTTAACATTAATGACACAGACAGCAGCATTTAAATTAGGCTGCTCTCCCTTTATGACCGAATACACCGATCTAATATATTGATTAACATCTGATTTTCACACAGCTGTTTACTTTGATTTAAGACACAACCTGCTGTGTTCACGTGAAGACTCCACATTTTGACAGCTGTGTGTATTTATCCATTCAAACACAATAAGCCACATAAGTGGACTGAATATGTGATCACATAATGCCAAATAGTCTGTATTCAATTTTACAGGACAGTTGTAATTTACAACAGTAGTATCTATCTTGGTTCTGGCTTCGTTCCTCACTGCACCCAGCTTTAATGTTCAAAAAATGTGTACTTATCCTGTTTCTTTTGTTTCTCTCTGCAGATGGCCCATACCCATATACACTTAAGCTGTGCTTCTCTACTGCACAGCATGCAAACTGAACAGCATCTTCATCATCATCATCGTCCCAGTGTCAGCGCTCACTCCATCACTTCATCTTCCTGCTACTTTATTGTCCTTAAAGGCTCATTTGTGTGAGTGGGTGTGCAGACATGTTGAGTTGATCTTATGTTGATTGAGCCGCAGCATAAGCTGAGAGGAAAACTGACTGAACTCATTGTTTTTAATGGAAGAGAAGAGTTGAAATGCTTTTGTACCAGTATTGGGGTTTTGTTAACGGTGTTTTTTTTTTATTTTATTGCTTATCATGATTGACTGTTAGTTCTGGACTCAGCACCTTAGTTTTAGAAATGTCACCCTGTAAAGAAGACAGCATTGTTTTTTTGTTTTTTTTTTGGATCGTCAAATTAAAATCGTGATAATGGGTCTCTGTTATTGCTTTTGCTAGGGAACAATTGTGACTCATTTTTAAAAAATGCTGTTTAAACTTGTTTTTTTCTTCCTTTCAAAAGCTGCCTGGATGTCATTGCCCAGTGTATATTTGGAATTTGGAAAATCAAATGTATTCGGTTTAATAAAGAAATAATCTGCGTATTCAAAAATGGCTACTTCCTCTTGCCGATAATTGCAGATCGAGCTTGCACATGCATTCATAGGTTTCCAAGAGTCAAGAAAATATTAGGCCGCTTTAAAATAGTGATTTCCAGGCTTTGAGAACTCAGAAATGTAATTGATGTTTCTCATGTCAAGGTAAATTTCTCTGATTGTCCTGTGAATGGAGGCCCAGAAATCCAAATCGTCCAATGAGGTGCTTCAAATCATATTTATGCACCAACAGAGCAGGTCAGGGAAAGGGTCAGGAGTCCCGAGGTGATGAACACATCTTGATGCAGACTCGCCAATCTAATAGTTACTTTCAAATGACTGCAGTGGAACTAATGGACTGATATATCTAGCCATTCACAGCGCTTGTAACACGAAAAGTGGGATTTTTATTTAGATAATGTAGTACTCCAAAATACTCAAGTATTCTTTTTCTTTTTTGTTAGCCTGGTTTTGTGTCTGTCTTTTTTTCCCTGTACTGTTCTGTGTTTTTGATTTCTGTGTATAATTTGTATACTCGCAAAATAATAATACATTTTAAAAAGATTCAGTCACAGTTAAGTAAAGAAGATACAGAATAGATGATATTACTAAACAAGAATGATATATTATTTACATTGCGTATAATATAGATTTTTCACATTTTAAAGTCGATCTGATTTGTTCTCAAAATTGTATAGGTTACTTATGAGTTAAGATAAATAACGAGCAAAACTCTTAGCGCTAATACATTCTATTTTAGTTTTGAAAAATATCTTATACAAAATAAAGTTACAATATTTAAAATATAATACTAAAAGTCAGTTTCATTTACAGTTACAAACACACACACACTCTTCAGCAGCGTACACTTATTCCGGAAGTACAGCATGCGCAGGAGCGGAAGTTCAACGTTAGGACGTAACATGCTAGAAAGTTCCCCGGATTATAAGTACAGTGCGAAGGTCAGAAGCGTGCGGACAGAGTGAATTGCAGCAAAGTAATATTAAAATAGCAGGGCTTTCAGCAAGTCTCGGATCTTTTCGGGAGTTCGTCATAAAAGAGCAACATGCCCAGAGGAAGCCGAAGCAGAACTTCGAGGATGAGTCCTCCCAGGTGGGTGAGAGAGAGATGTGTCAGCTAACTGCTAACTTACTTAACCAACAGTTTAATTCAGCAACAAACATCTCAACCGTCACTGACGTCCTTTAAAGCATATGAGTTATTAGCTATTATGATGGCCATGAGCAAACGAGCCGGCGGGTAGTATTATATCAAATGTATGGTGTTACCTATGATTATAATCTAAAACACTTTTAATTGTTCTCCGCTTAGTCCGCTCTGAAATGTTTCATTAGGTAGTGTTCGGTGTAAAGCCGAGAGCATACTTGCAAGTTTCGTTTTTTCGGTTATTTAAGTGCATCATCCGGGTATTTAATCCAGATCCAACTACTCCCACTTTACATATACCTAAACCTACCCGTCTCCGTCCCCACCCCTAAACCCACCCATCCCCATCCCCACCCCTAAACCCACCCATTCCCCACCCATAAACCTACCCGTCCCCACCCCTAAACCCACCCGTCTCCACCCCTAAACCTACCCATCCCGTGTTAGTAAAATATTTTGTTAGGTTTTTAAATATTAATATTGAACGTTAGATGACAGTTTTATTTAATTAAAGGGGTCATATGATGTTGTTAAAAAGAACATTATTTTGTGTATTTGGTGTAATGAAATGTTTACGCGGTTTAAGGTTCAAAAAACACATTATTTTCCACATACTGTACATTATAGTTTCTCCTCTATGCCCCGCCTTTCTGAAACACGTCGATTTTTACAAAGCTCATCGGTCTGAAAAAGCGAGGTGTGCTGTGATTGGCTGAATTCCTCAAGCGTGTGACGGAAATGTTACGCCCCTTAACATACTATGATGCTTGCGGCAACCACATGTGACGACCCCGGACTGGACTCCGCTTCGTCCACGTCTTTGCGTGAACATTTGGGCGGCGTTATGCAATTCTTCCCAGATAGTGATGTAGGTATGTGGGGGGCGTGTTAGAACGAGCCGTTTTAGGTAGGCGTGGCTGACTCTTAATTTTATAAAGAATATCTCTTTGGATTTGAGACTTTAGTCTTTGCAACTTTAGGGATCTTATCTATGCACAATCAGCATGTAACACTCCAAAGAGAAAGGAAAAATTGAAATCACATCATATGACCCCTTTAAAAAATCTGTTAAAAATAATTAAATAAACAGGCATAAGGAAATATTTAATTGAGTAATAAATGTAAAATATCTACTGATAAATATCTAAAAAGTATCTAATGTCAGTGAAATATAACCCATATGGTACCAAAATGTATTGTGTATCAGTCACTATTTGGTCTTGCATAGCAACCACCTAGTTGACCCTAGCAACCATATAGAAACCAACAGCCATAAAAATATCAAATATTGATGAAAACCCAAATCTGTCATGGAAATTAATTAGTGTGTGAACCTTGTATTAATAGATCTTACTGTACAGGTCAATGATTGTGTGTTTTCACTCTAGTTACTCCTCACCATCACCTCCACCAATGGCCAGAGCAGCTCCTCCACGATCATACGCTCCAGCGCCCGCTCCCCCTCCACCATCAGCAGTGGCGGCTCCTGCTGCTGCTCCCCGTCAGCCGGGAATGTTCGCCCAGATGGCGTCCACTGCGGCGGGCGTTGCTGTCGGCTCTGCTGTCGGACACACAATAGGTCACGCCATGACTGGCGGCTTCAGTGGAGGTGGAAACTCAGAAGCTGCCAGGCCTGATGTTACCTATCAGGTGAGCACAAATCCAAACTACTTGTTTGAAAAGATACACTTAGCTCTCCCTTGTGTACTTTTAAAAAGAGTACTTGTTAACAGAAATAATGTAGTTTAGAATTGCAAACTGATATGTTTTTTGGACCCTTATCGTATTGGCCCGAATATAAGACGACCCTGATTATAAGACGACCCCCCTTTTTCCAGATGTACCTTTTGGAAAAAGGCTTTTTAAAAACCAAATCTTGTTTTTTTTTCTCAGTAAAACATATTTTGTCTTCAATTATTTTCATATTGCATATTTTTCCTATTTTAATTTTTGTTTTGAAAGTATGGTAAAAACTGGTAAACCGTACCAACAATCACATTTATAAAATAGACACTTTTTGATATACCATTAAAAAATTTAAAATAAAACAGGTAGCCATCTGAATTAGGACATTTAGGCTATCCATCTAATATTAGCCTACCAAAAATCTTACTTTAGTCTTCAAATCTGGGTACTGTCTTACGTTTTAAAATCACAAAGAGAGTTTGGTCCCATCAGGCTAACGTGACAGTCACGACTCATGCAGCTGTAAGCTTTTCTTTTTCTTTTGTTTTTACTCGCGATCTTTACAACACGCATTACATTACATATATTTTTAAGATGTTAAGTTCACTAGAGGTGCACATTCAGTACATTTAAGCACTTCTTTTTCACAAGGGCTAATATATTGTATAAGCTATGAAACTGCTGTTTGTGAGTACAGTCTCTACAAAATATATTTTTAAAGGGGTCATCGGATGCTACATACACTTTTACAAGTTGTTTGAACTGAAATGTGTGTTGGCAGTGTGTGTCCACAACCACCCTATAATGATAAAAATCCACCCAGTGTTTTTTTTTTATCTACTAAAATCGTTACCCCTTTCTCAAATCAAGCCGATCTCGGATGCCTGTCTGTGTGACGTCACAAAAACAGGCCCCTCCCACGATAGTTTGATTGACAGTAGCGTTTCAGCACAAACTGGACTGGTGTCTTACCTTAGCTCCGCCCTGAGTGACTGTCATCAGTCCGCCATTGTTTCACCGCCGGAGCAGATGTAGACAAGAATGACTCCTGAGCGATTGAGGTGTTCTGTTGTTGGATGTAATAATGAACATAGCAGTCATCATTTACTCCCGACATCTGAGCCACTGAAGACGCAGTGGATTACGTTTGTTTCTGAAGGGAATGCATCGATCCCCGATCTACATAAATGCGTCTATGTTCACGCAAATCATTCGTGATCCAGCTTCACCTCCAGAAGAAGTGAGTATTATGTTTTGTAATCAATCTTTGCAGATCGCCTTTCCTAATAATGTGCTAATTAGCAAGTTTCACGATGAATGCGTCTAAAGTAAACAGTCCCTCAGATTGCAGCTCGGAAGAGAGGGGCGGGGTCAGCAGAGCTCATTAACATTTAAAGGGAAATGCTACAAAACGGATCGCTCTGAAAAGAGCTGTTTTTGACAGGGTAAAAAAGGTGCTTTTTCACTACCATTGAGAAATTTTAACCAAACTATGTTACAGACTTTTCATTAAGACCCTAAAGAATCATATCAACTTGTGGAAAATGGCCATCCAATGACCCCTTTAAATCCTTGTGTAGAAATGTTGTCTGACAAACATCATGTACATCCCATGTATTAATAATTATGTAAAGCTTTTATATTTGGCTGACCTTGCTAAATGATTTTAGGATTTCTTCATTAAAATAACAATGTAATGACTTCAACCGAATCTTGAAAGCTTCTTTATCCTAAACGGTCCCACAGGAGCCCTACCAGGGTCAGCCCATGTACCAGCAGCAGCAGCAGCAGAATCCCTGTGCTTATGAGCTGAAGCAGTTCATTGAATGTGCTCAGACGCAGAGCGACCTCAAACTCTGTGAGGGCTTCAGCGAAGTGCTTAAACAATGCAAATTCTCCAGTGGTATGTACACAGAAGTTGTTAGTGGCACCAGTTTGCAAAGTTGTAGAATTAAATGCTTTTAAAAGTTTATTTAAAGCTTTGAGTGAAATGCAGTAAAGCGTACGTTTTGAAATCTGCACCTATACGTCTAATGTAAACCAGTATTTTAGTCAATTATATTTGGATAAATGAATGTTAATTATTGGATTTATTTGCTGTCAGACTGATGGGATAGTAAGGCACTTATTGTTCGAAATCAACTGAACGTTTATTATTACCGAATGTATTGAACAATGCTTGCGTGTTTCTAGCTTGACCGGAGTAAAGCATTAAATGGCGTCGTCTGGTGGGTCTTTAAAGAATAGCAGCCAAATACAGAATTACTTTGCTGTGCACTCAACAGGAATCAGCCGTTTTCAGAATTACCTTTTCATAAATGATGCATCATTCACATCAATAACATAGTTGTTCTGATCACATGCATTCTTGATGATTACAGCAATTTATTTACAGTTTTTATTTACAAAAATGGACGGTTTTTGACTGGTGTTAACTGCTGATCAATAGCTGAACAAATGGTTAATACCAGTAGTTTAACATGAACCATTATATTTATGCAAAGTTGTTCCCTTGTTGCAATCTATGGTGTATGCAACATACAGTTTTATAGATTATGTAATGCCGACATCAGTTTGCTCCGGCAACATTCTTTTGCTGCCCCCCCCCCTTATGGTTTTTCATTGTAGTATATTGGTTGTATTGTCCTAAAGTTATTTATTTATCTATTTATTAATGAATTTATTGATTTTCCTCCCACAGGACTGTCATGAGGTTTGGATTGGAAACACGACTATTCCATAGCCATTCACTGTCTGCTTGCTTCTGGAAAAAGTTTCCTCTTAAAATCAGATATTAGGGCCTACGTATAAAATAAAATCAGTGAATGCTGTGTAACATATGTGATGCATAGTATTGATATATTTGGTGTAGATAACTGCAGCTTTCTGATTTGGTGTTTTTTTCGGTTTGAGTTACTGTAGAAGAGATCACAATGTGAATTTCTCTGCAGGATAATTTAAATGTTTTACTCCAATTATGTGATCTTGAATTGCAAATAAAAGAATCGGAAACATTCAAATGCTCTTTGCTGTCGTTTTTCCCCAAATCGTCCATTCAAATATATAGCATGACCAGATACCAAACCCCCCCATATATGATCTTACATTTAGATAAAATAATAAATTGTAATTGTGTGTTTTTATTTATTTATTTTACATTATGATTAATCGATACAGAAATGTCTGTGTGAACCGGTTTTATTATTATTAGCGTGCATAACCGTCAGTGATCATACGATATGGGACTGTCCTGTCTTTACCGCGAGGAACATTACATGACCGAATACGAGCGTGTTTTACCAGCACAGCTCGTTATAAATCAAGTTTTAATGTCAGAACGCTACAAATAATAACAGTAACCGAAATAAAGCAGCAGACACATGAAACACGCTGACCCATATTAATTGAAGCCGGATAATAAAACCACTGGTATTTACATGGTGCTCTAAAGAATACCAAGGCATGTGTCAGAAATGGTATTGCATGGTATTACTACGACAAACGAATCACTGAATTATATACATGTGCATGCTAGTACCATGTAAAGTCCATGGTATTTGAATGTGGTGATTATTTAGTAGCCTTGTATATTTCAGTATACCCTGTTATTACCATAATTTACATACTACTTATGTAAAGGTTTTGAGGTGTGTATATCTATATCTATATAGATATATATATATATATATATATATATATATATATATATATATAT
>NW_015506349.1:323494-334516 GCF_001515645.1 Sinocyclocheilus grahami | reverse complement strand
TATATAGATATATATATATATATATATATATATATATATATATATATATATTATGAGTGTTATTTTATTAGTTTATAACTTGTACTATGTTATTAAATGTTTTGATTGTTTGGTTACTTTATAATAAACTTATAAAGATTTATCCTAAGCATAACAAATGTAAACATGTGTGTCCGATGTCCAGTAGGTTTGCAATAACCCAGTTTTTTTACAGGTGAGTTTATAATAATGACCAAAGAAGATGAAATTCCTGACTGGGCTGGATCACAGGACTTCTATGAGAAGTATGATCCAAAGGAGATCCTTGGAAGGTATTGTCATATTGTACAGATATATTGATGAAGACCAAAAAATATTCCGGTCATATTTCAGGCCAATTTAAGAAATGAAAACAAACAATTTTTTTTCACATGATAGTACCGGTAATTACTTTTTTTGTTGTTGCTGATAATCATTTCCAAATGTTTTGTTTTATTTTGGCCAAGATGGATATTTGAAAGCTTTTTGTTGGATTATTAATAATCAATAGTAATAATCTCAGTAATTTAATGAACACCAAATACAGCTAGAGGAGAATGAAATTCACTGTGCACCGTAATGAACACCATATTGGTTCGAAGTTTTGTCTTGGTGTCTACGTTTTTAACTTAAATCCGGTTTAGTTACCAAGTGACCAAATTATGTGGACTGGTTTTGGGTTACTTCAATTGAGTTTAACCAAACTGTGTAGCCTGTACCCGTTTTAATGCATATTTATAATGCTTATGATTTATTAAATAAATAGCCTTTATTGTTATCAAATATTTCATTTTTAACATCACTTATTATGATATGTGTCTGTAGTCACAAACTCCTAATTCAGCAACCCTGACACTATTTCATTGCCTACTTGTGTCCTTTATTAATGTAAAAAGCACTGTTAAGATGAAGTAGCAGTATTATACCATAGCCTCATGTAGTTACCTTGATAACATTTTGTCCTGAGGGTCTTAAAGGTGCAATAGGTGATCGTCTTCAGAAAATGTTTTTGTTATGCTGGTTGAAAGTCTCTTCACATCCCGATAGCAATCATTAAGTTAAGTGGTCTAAATGTATTTATCTGTATTTATATATTCTGTGGAAGGCGTAGGACCAAGAAATGTTCGTCCAATCAAAACGCTCGGTCCGAGCGTTTTAATTGGCTTGCCTACCTGCCTGTCAACTTATGTATTAGCATACCTCTGCGCACCGGGTTCGCGCAGACAGGATACGTCATCAGCGTTCACGCACGCTGTGCAGACAGAGCGAGGATGGCAGGCAAACATCAACAACCCGATCTTCCTTCCTGGTATTGTAGTACTTTTAAAGTTTTCTCACCGGTGAATGACACACGATGTAGCTCAGCGGTTCCCAATTCCAGTCTTCTGCATATTTTGCATGTCTCGCTAGTTAACACACCCGATTCAGATAACCAGCTCATGAGAAGTGAGCTACGTTCATGAACTGTGTTCCGATCGATATGATCCCTACACAGTGTTCATTGCTCCCTCCTCCCTGAGCGGGGAAATCCGTTTTAAAACATGGGCTGGAATTGGGAACCGCTGAAGTAGCCTATTGTAGTAATGTTGTCTCTGGTATTCTGGTCTGTGAGCGTATATGCGTTCAGGGGGGGTGGCTTTGTACGACGATTGCAGGGAGGGTGGGACGTTCGCTTTCAGTGCTATCAGGCTAAAGTTAGCATTTTCCAAGATCTCCTACTGCACCCTTAAGATGATGCATGCATGCATTCATAACTGATTCCCTGTGCATTAATAAGCTGCAAATTGAGTTCACTATACAATGCAATCGGTGTTATATACTACACAACCCATTATTTTCTTCAGAAGACAAATGATTTGATCATGAAGTGATTTTGTTTGATTTCAAGTGTTTTGTATATTCAGAATAGTAGTTCTCATTGATAGTGATTGCGTTGCAGAGGGGTGAGTAGTGTGGTTCGACGCTGCATCCATAAGCACGCCGCTCAGGAATATGCAGTCAAGAGAATAGACATCACGCCGTCAGATAAGATGAGCCCTGAGGAGATCGAGGAGATCAGAAATGCCACAATAAAGGAGATAGACATCCTCAAGAAAGTGTGTGGCCAAGAAAATATCAGTAAGTATCCACAAAGTAGCAGCTTTAAATCGTGAAATGTAACAGTGTCTTGTTGAGAAGGTCTATGGTTTGAACACATTGCTTCTTTGCTTCTCCAGTTCAACTGAAGGATTCCTTTGAAACTAAAGCTTTCTTCTTCTTAGTGTTTGACTTGTAAGTAGAGCTCATTGTGTGTGATTTCATACTATAAACTCAGCAAAAATGAGAAACGTCCTCTCACATTCAACTGCTTTTATTTCCAGCAAGTAGATATTTGTATTAACATAAAAAAAAGTCAACAACTGGGACATAAACTGAACAAGTTTCACAGGCATGTTTAATGAACAGAAATGGAATTATGAGTCTCAAACACATCTGGAGGTACATGTGGTCTGGCATTTAATTAAACCATTTGAAAAATAGTTAAATGCAGTAAATATTGTTCTCACAGGATGAAGAAAGGAGAGCTTTTTGATTACCTAACCGAGAAGGTTACACTCAGTGAAAAAGAGACAAGGTTAGTATCATTTATAACGGATCTCATGAAACCCATGCAGGTCATATTTCACCACAAAATCAAGAGTATAAAATAATAAATACATAAAAGTTACGATCATGACAATTAATCACATTCCCCCTTTATTGTAATGTAAAAATATTCTCTGTTTTCATTTTGCAGGAAGATTATGCGGTCCCTGTTGGAGGTGGTTCAGTTCCTTCACTCTCAGAACATTGTGCACAGAGATCTAAAGCCAGAAAACATCCTTCTGGATGACAACATGAACATCAAACTCACTGATTTTGGCTTTGCTGTGCAGATTGCACCAGGACAAAAACTTAATGGTATGTGACTTGATGTTTTTTTTTTTTTACTAACTTAACGTGTGTATGTAACTGAAAAATAGCCACATGATATCATCATAATATTGATATATCGATCGCAGGCCCCTGAATCTAATCAAATCTTAATCATGTTGTGGCATATTTAGCAAATGTCGTATCACTGGCTAAGAGAATCAATGTCAGATTGTATCATGATGAAATATTCCATTTACACCCCTACTAGCTACATGCCCTGCATTTTCTGCCCAGTAGCTGTCAGGTTTGTGTAACCCTTGGATTCGGGTTTCATGCTGTCCGTATATGAGATGTTACTGGAACTGGAGGAGCTAATTGCTATTTGGTGTGCCCTCTGACCTTTAACCAAGAACAGAGTAGCCGTCACTGTTACAAGAATGACCAGTCAATTACATAAATGTATGTTTCACGCATGGCGAACTAATGAGGGAGATTTTAATACACTTTATTATAAGACTGTAAAAGGGTGAATTTCATCTAAATGACTGTAATGCAAAAAAAACGTATTAAAATCATTACGTATCTTTTAACATATATGTAAATATTCTAATATAATCTTATTTATTGTATGATTTTATATGGATAATAAATCATTATGCAAAACATTGTAAATTTTAATATAACCAGTGTTTTAATATAATATAATCTTAAAAATAGTATATAGTAAAAAACTATACTATAACCTTATCATATTTATTGTATTAAATTATAAGATGTAACAATATAATATTTATTATTTAAATATTTTTTTCTCTTTTTACATCATCATATATACTACTATTTTTACTATCTACTGTACATTTATGCTGATTTAATCTACATTTTTGCTGACAATTTAGTCTGGGCAAAATGTGATTGGACAGAATGTTTTTCACTAATATACTACATTAATACAATACAATAAAAATATTTGACTTACTTCACATGAGATTCAACCAAAACAATTGTCATTTATACTGTAACATGCTGATATAAATAGTACATTTGTGACCCCGGAGCACAAAAGCAGTCTTAAGTCGCCGGGGGATATTTGTAGCAATAGCCAAAAATACATCGTATGGGTCAAAATTATCGATTTTTCTTTTATGCCAACAATCATAGTAAAGATCATGTTCCATGAAGATCTTTTGTAAATTTCCTACCGTAAATATATCAAAAATGTATTATCATTAGTAATATGCATTGCTAAGAACATCATTTGGACAACTTTAAAGGCGATTTTCTTAATATTTAGATTTTTTTTTGCACTCTCAGATTCCAGATTTTCAAATAGTGGTATCTCGGCCAAATATTGTCCTATCCTAACAAACCATACATCAACGGAAAGCTCATTTATTCAGCTTTCAGATGTATAAATCTCAATTAAAAAAAATTGACCCTTATGACTGGTTTTGTGGTCCAGGGTCACATATTTGGATCCCAAATACATAACAAATATGTGTTTCATTAGAGCTTCCTTTTGATCTTGTGTTGTCACACATAGAGGTATGTGGAACGCCAGGCTATCTAGCCCCGGAGATCATCGAATGCTCTATGGATCCTCACCACCAGGGTTACGGGAACGCCGTCGATCTGTGAGAAAGACCCTCATATATTGGGGAAAGGCTTTGCATAACATTCATATAAAGAGCTTGGTCTTGATGGCCAAAGGCAAGCTTATGAAACCAGTTTACATTCTACTTCTAAGTAGGGCTGAATTGAGAAATCGCACTGTTTCTTGTGTTTTTCAGCTGGAGTGCAGGGGTGATCATGTACACCCTTCTTACAGGTTCTCCTCCTTTCTGGCACAGGAAGCAGATGCTAATGCTGCACATGATCCTGACGGGAAGCTACCAGTTCACCTCTCCGGAGTGGGACGACCGTTCAGACACTGCCAAAGCACTGGTGCGTATCTGGGAATATCAAAATAGTGGAATACACTTGTTTAGCTTTACCAGCCAATGAATACAAGCCTACAGTGGATCCACTAACCTGCACTTTGTGGGGTGTGTAAACTTTTTCAGATCTCCAGGTTGTTGGTGGTGAATCCTGAGGCACGTTACACTGCCATAGATGCCTTAAACCACCCTTTCTTCCAGCAGTATGTGGTCGCAGAGGTGCGACATTTTAGCCCATACAGGAAGTTCAAGGTGGGGTCTATATATAATAAAGTATAATGTTGAGTTATGTAATAAATAAACCAGAGGAAAACCATTGTGTGTGTCTGAGCAACACACAGTGGTGTTCCGTTAATGAATGAATCTGCATTTTTGAATGAATGATTCAGTGTCCCATTGAGAAAGACAGTTACTTGGATTGTTCCTGAATGAATTAGCCATTTTGAACGAACTGGTTGAAAGAATGATTCAACGACTCACCTAATTGTGGTTGTAGTTTTTGAAAGGTGGCTGTCATTTATTTTTTACCTCATCATTTGATGTTTCTGTTTTCATAATTGTATATGTAAAACATTAATCTCATAACATTAACATTCATTTGTACTTGTAGTATTTATGCCACCACTGAGCTGCATTAAACAGGTGGTGTAAATACACTTAAAGGTGGGGTAAGCGATTTTTCAAAAACGCTTTAGAAAACTGATTGGGGCACTGTTGCCAACTCTCTCGAGACAAATAAGCAACCGCTGCTTCAAAAACAAGCCCAATTTTTTTTTGATGATTTATTATCATCAATATTATTTATTATCAATTATTTATTACCAATAAATGAGCCTGCAACATATTAATGAAACCACTCTTTTATCTGGAAAGCAAAAATGGAAGCTATTTTACAAAAATCAGCAAACTGCAACAAAAATGGGAACAAAACTCATCTCCAATCACCTGTGTGCAGAATATGATTGGAGAGATGGAAAAGGAGAAAAACACAAGAGCTTCAAAGAGGAGCTGTAACATAGCCACATATTTATAGCCTACTAAAATATAGGCTATTCGAACCATATTTACTCTTAGTATTAGTATAGGACTACTTGTTTTTTATTACAGCCCGTGATAATTAATGCATTACAAAAACATTGTAAAAATAAAAACAAATAGGCTAAAAGAAAGTCATCCCACTCCTCTATGTCTACTTCTATCATCGCTTGGATTACAGCATCGTGATTTTCTCCAAGGAGGGGGCGGAACATTTGGCAAATTACGCTGCAGCACTTATAATATTGCACTGGTTGGCTATTAACTGCGAGCAGACAGAGTGTCATTCAATGCATTGGAGAATATGGCGAACATAAATAAAGAAATGAAGTTGCTTGTCAGATTTCCCTAACAAGCAACCATATTTTTTAAAATAAGCGCAAAAAACCGCAACCCTGGGATTTTTTCAAGCAACTTTAAAAAAAAAAAAAGGAAGCCCAAAGTCGTGTATAATACGTGGACTTGGCAACTATGGATTCAAGCCGAATAGCAAAACAAACTTGTAGCCAATCAGCAGTAAGGGGCGTGTCTACTCATGATGTGGAGGAGAGAGCGTTCAGTGCACAGGATAGGACGGACATTAGCCCAGTGACAGAAAGATAGAGATGGCGGATTAAAAAAAAAAACAAAAGAGAAAAAAGTCTGCGGAACAAAAGAAGGCTTAAGGCAAAAAGTAGGACCCGTGTAAATATCGGATCAGCTTTCCAGCGCTGGAGAGAACTCGAGGAGAAGTAGACCTGCGATCGGACGCCGAGGTTGCTATGTTTCTTCTGGATAGGTGAGTAACACCATGTCTGCGCCGCAACAGCTAAAGTCTGTCTAGTACACTGGACGCGACAAAGCGAAAATCATTTGATATTTGTGTCAATACGTCATAAATAGAACGCAGCAGCAGTTTTCTGTCTGGGATTTGTCGTGTCGTGCCGCAGCCAGTGTAGACCATAGATATGTATATATACTGTATCTATGGTGTAGACAGCATCACTGATTATGAGTTCTATAGTATTTTGTCGCGCCACTCGCGTCCGGTGTAGACACGGTGTAACATTGGTTTTGCTAATCGTTGCCTGTGTTGCGTACGTATGTGTGGGGTGGAGCTATCAAAATAGGGTCGATACCCTTTTGGGGTAGGGGCGTGTTTGTTTTGGTGATTTCAAATGTCAACATTGGCTACCAGAAATCACTTACCCCACCTTTAAATGCCACTTCTGTGCCATCTGTGCAAAGATGGATTTTGTTGATGCTGATTTCATTTGATTAGTAACAATGTCTATTCAAATTGAATTGAATGACCACATTTAAGAATTTGACATAAAAGAGGATTAATACTGAAAAGGTTTGCCCTTATAACGGTAAAGATTTCCCCAATGTAGGTTTATTGCAAACACTTGTGTTTTTCAGGTAATCTGCATGACAGTTCTGGCAACAATGCGCATTTACTGCAATTATCGACGTGCCAAGCCAGTTACCAAAGAAGTGATCAAGAGTGACCCCTATGCAGTAAAGCCTATTCACAAACTCATCGATGCCTGCGCATTCAAGATTTATGGACACTGGGTAAAGAAGGGCCAGACACAGAACAGAGCTGCCCTGTTTGAGAATAGTCCAAAAGCTATTTTGCTTTCTCTAGCAGATGATTCATCTCTCAGAATGATGTAATATACACACTACTGAAAACTACACAGGATAACATGTTCAAGAAATGGGTATGACATCGAAACCTCATAATGCACGTGCAGTAAAGCCTATTCACAAACTCATCGATGCCTGCGCATTCAAGATTTATGGACACTGGGTAAAGAAGGGCCAGACACAGAACAGAGCTGCCCTGTTTGAGAATAGTCCAAAAGCTATTTTGCTTTCTCTAGCAGCGGAAACAGATGATTCATCTCTCAGAATGATGTAATATACACACTACTGAAAACTACACAGGATAACATGTTCAAGAAATGGGTATGACATCGAAACCTCATAATGCACTATTCCAATATTTCTCATATCAGAGTAAATATGCCCTTTCATTTTATTAATTTTGCCCTGATGAGTTGCATAATTTGCTGCCAACTTTTAAATGCTGTTACGAAAAGCCTGGATACTTGAAGTTCTCATGCTAATTCAGGTCATGTTTATTTATTCTGATATATGATACATTCTTTGAAATATTAAAAGAAATCAAATTAGCCATTATGAAACAAATGTGTAAACTGATTTTATGGTGTTGTATAATGTGGGGTGCTATAGTACATCCAGATCTTTCCAATACAAATGTTGGTAAAAAGCATGTTTCTCCATTGAGAAAATCTCCCTTTTAGTTAAATGATTCATTTAAAAGAACAAATCAAAAAGAATGATTCAAAAGGACAATTGGGCCCTACTGATTCAGTACAAGTCATCAGATCAAAAGATGACTTGATAGTTGGATTTTCAATTCAACTGATTTCTTAAAAAGAAACTATTTAAAATAAGGTGACCAGATTTCTTAAATGGGAACCAGAAACATGTCCTAGTTCAGTAGTCAAAATATCATTGAAATCTCACTTGCAACTATGAAAGAAAAAAAACTTGTTTCCAGGTCAAACTGATCCTAACTGGTTTTAATACATTTTAAAAATCACACAAAAGTAAATGGTAACCATTACAAAAAGCAAACAGATCAAAACAGTAGTATTTTGTAACAAAATTGTAACTTAAAAAACAAAATAACTATGAGAACATATGATGAATAAAGCATGTATTTAGCATTGCAATGTAATATTAATAATGGATGTGTACTAATAAACTTGTATGCATTATTGCACATAGCTCTGCTATCTTAACATGCAGAAATTCACTCTGATACGTGCTCTTCAAATGAATCGCATTTGTGTGGAAAGTGCTTATAAAGTCACTGTCTGGATTTAAAGTCAAGTCAAGTCACCTTTATTTATATAGCGCTTTTAACAGTACATATTGTGTCAAAGCAACTGTACAGCATGAATTAGGAAAACAGTGGGTCAATAATGCAAAATGACAATAGTAAACACAAATTTTTCAGTTAAAGGCAGTTCATCATTGAATTCAGTGATGTCATCATCCAGCTCAGTTCAGTTTAAATAGTCTCTGTGCAATCAAGTCAACGATATCGCTGGAAATGAAGTGTCCCCAACTAAGCAAGCCAGAGGCGACAGCGGCAAGGAACCAAAACTCCATCGGTGACAGAATGGAGAAAAAACCTTGGGAGAAACCAGGCTCAGTCGGGGGGCCAGTTCTCCTCTAGCCAGACAAAACCAGCAGTTCAATTCCAGGCTGCAGCAAAGTCACATTGTGCAGAGGACTCAACTGGTTCCTGTGGTATTGTTACCGGTGGCCGTCTGAGACAAAGTCTTTACTGGGGATTTGTATCTGGGGCTCATCTAGTTGTCCTGGTCTGACAGAATGGAGAAAAAACCTTGGGAGAAACCAGGCTCAGTCGGGGGGCCAGTTCTCCTCTAGCCAGACAAAACCAGCAGTTCAATTCCAGGCTGCAGCAAAGTCACATTGTGCAGAGGACTCAACTGGTTCCTGTGGTATTGTTCCCGGTGGCCGTCTGAGACAAGGTCTTTACTGGGGATCTGTCTCTGGGCTCATCTAGTTGTCCTGGTCTCTGCTGTCTTTCAGGGCTGTAGAGGTCCTCTCTAGGTGCTGATCCACCATCTGGGCTGGATACGTACTGGATCCGGGTGACTGCAGTGACCATCTGATCTGGATACAGACTGGATCTGGTGGATACGGTGACCTCGGAATAAGAGCAAAACAGACTAATATTAGCATAGATGCCATTCTTCTAGCAATGTAGCACGTTCATCGGCAAATACCTAAGAGTTTAAGACTGAATTATTATTGCAGTGATTAATATGTTTCTGGCATGTTGTATGTTTGGAAGCAATTCTTTTAACCCTAACTGATGCAGTGCGTAGCTTTTTATTTCTTAAACAACCATGTTGGAAGAAATACCCATGTCCATATTCCAGGATGACAATGCCAAGGTTCATCAGGCTCAAACTGTGAAAGATTGGCCACCACATAGTCCTGACCTTAACCCAACTGAAAGTCTTTGAAATGTGCTAAAGACGACTTTACACTTCCTGTCCAGAAAAAAGTTTCTCACACTATTATTTCATTTCAATATTTCATTGGAGTGCCTTTAGCTAACATTGTGATACACATATGGTGCTTTCGTTGTGGGATTGTTGTGTCAAACTTATGCAACATTTTGGCCGAGATCTTGGTTGACAATGGGAGAGTCAAACCACTCTGTAAAGTTGCGACTCCAGCACATCCTAAAGACTTTTAATAGGGTTAAGCTCAGCATGCTCACTGAACCACTATTTCACAATTTGGGTCCAATGAATCTTGACAATATCATCCTGGAATATGTAGGTAATACATGGGTATATCTTCCAACATGGTTGTTTAAGAAATGAAAGCTACACACACACTAATTAAAATAATTAATGTAAAACAGAACATGCCAGAAACATATTAATCACTGCAATAATGATCGAATCCTAGACTTTTCAGTATTTGCTTATTTAAATCCTTATATCATTGTTATAGTTTTATATTTAAATTAACCAGGCTTGTAGCCCTGTAGTTTGATGTTTATTGTAACTAGGGTTGCCAACCGTCCCGTATTTGCCAGTGTCGTGCCGAAAATTGATCGTCTGCTGAAAACTGATTGCCGTCCGCGTCCGTCCATTTTACACTTGCCAGAAAGTGATTACAGACTCTACTTATTGAGTGAACTGTTATTTCTGCCTCAAAATGACTTCAATTCATTCATAGTTGTTATATTTGACAGATTATAGCTCATTCAGTCCTTTTTACCTGTTGAAATACTTTTTGACAACAACCATGAATGAAATTAAAGGGGTCATATGCGTTGCATTGCACCGCGCAAACATAAAACCATGTCTGCATTTGTGATCGAAGAAACAACAAACAACAAGCGCTACTCTACACTGCTCAAAACTCGCGTTTGAATCATCAGTGGCAAATCCTTTAAATGAAAACGTACTTACAGACTGCGAGTCAGAACAGCCGGCATTGTAGTCTACTCTACCAGGATCAGGAAACAGTCCTCCATAAAATGTGCTGCACACATCTGGATATTTGGGTT
>NW_015506349.1:305817-323151 GCF_001515645.1 Sinocyclocheilus grahami | reverse complement strand
GGCATTGTAGGCTACTCTCACAGGAAACAGTCCTCAACCTCCGCAAAATGTGCATCACACATCTGGATATTTGGGTTAAACTGTTCTGGAACAGTGTTGTAAATACAACTTAACCACTGATTTCTAGTTGTGTCCTCTTTTGGAAGACCAAACAAAGTAGTTTCGCTTTCACAACGAAACACACGGTGGCCTAGCGTGAGTGGAGGCTGCAGGCTAGAGTGATCGGAAGCGGGCGGGCTTGAGAACGGCGTGACCGGCGGATTCGACGAAGGAGCGGCAACCACATGTGACGACCCCGGGCTGGACTCCACTTCATCCACAGTGAAAGCCGATCGTTATGCAAATCTTCCCACATAGTGAGGTAGATATGTGGGGGCGTGTTAGAACGAGCCGTTTTAGGTAGGTGTGGCTGACTCTTAACTTTTATAAAGAATATCTCTTTGGATTTGAGACTTTAGTCTTTGCAACTTTACAGATCTTCTTTATGCACCAAGAGCTTGTAACACTCCAAAGAGAAAGGAAAAATTGAAATCGCATCATATGACCCCTTTAAGTCATTTTGAGGCAGAAAGAACAGTTCACTTTTTGGTTAGTGTAAAACTGCATTTTATGGGTTTTATTGGCCATTTAAAGATATTTCAACATGTAAAAAGGACTGAATGAGCTATAACCTATCAAATAAAACAATCATGAATGAGGAAGAAAGAACAGTTTACTCACTAAGTAGAGTCTGTAATCACTTTTTGGCAAGGGTAAAACGGACGGACCGGTGTGGTGATATGGTTAACGACTGCCCCCTAGTGGGAGAGTAAGAGGCTTGAACAATACAACAATTACGTTCATCTCACCTGGCTTGTTTTAACACAAAACTCGACAAATAGCCATCCTAACGCAACATCCGGGACAACTTCTTTATGTTTACAGACGTGACGAAATGACGCAGTGCCATGCTTGAATTTCCCGCGAAAACCTACCCGTACCACTGAAATTAGAAAACATTATTATAAGCTAACCGTTGTGAATATGGCTAAAGTAAGGCGATAGTTTTGAACACGGAAAATATTAGTGGTTTTGAAACCGTGAAATTTTTAAATGGCGGTATACCTTGAAACCGGTAATCGGCCCATGCCTACTGGTGGAGATCTTATATGGAACGCCAGAGACCCCTAAAAAGCTGTTGCCCATGGCTACTGTCCACATGATGACCACCAGTCACTCTCTGTTCTTAGCCACAATGCTGACCCCGACAGTCTTCATCTGTCTAAAGGTAATGAAGTAAAGACCAACGGTATCAACAGCTCCACATTCTTCTTCAGTGGCACTTCTGAACATATTCAAACAACCCCCTCTGAATGACAGTTGTTTTAACTCTAAAGATATTTTTTTCCCAGAGTCATTGGTGTCTCTCTTGCTTACGCTGGTGAAAAAATGTCCTGAAGTTTGTAACAGCAATCACTTCTTTGTGCTTCCCGGCGCATATGGAGCTTCGCTGAGCACCACAGGTGGACATGCCCACTTGACATGGTTCGTTGGATTTTGGATGAAGTCAGTTATGTGATTGGTCAAATGTTTTGATTTTCACAGATCAGAAGATTTTACTCCTCCTCCAGGAATATGAGAAGAACACCATTAGACTTACGGAGTTTCAGTACGTTTCAGCATATTTCACATCACGTGATTTGCGAATGTTAACTGCGAACGTTATTCATGTGTATTTGTTGTCAGGTATGTGCTGTGGGGCCCCGCCGCAGTAGAGCACCATAAAGCCCGGAAGAGCCTGGGACCTTCCCTGTGGCAGAAACCCAGCTCAGAGCAGCTACTGTCACTGCTCACTGCGGACAGGGTGTTAACTATTCCTTTAACAAATTTTAAGAAACAAGATCATTAAGTAAAAATAAACATTTAAGTATGGTGAAATAGCACAGTTTAGTCAAAAATTATAATCGTGTCATCTACAGTAGCTACTCGCCCACATTTGCACAGAGCAAAAATAAATAAATACAGAGTTCTGGCATGAAACTCTAGATGGTGCAGTCCGATAGGTCTAACTCTATCTGACCTAATATCAAGTGGCACAGCTGATTGGTTCTCTCCTGTATCGGTAGCCAATGAGCTCACTGCTCAACATTCAAATATATGACTAGTGCTTGCCGCAGCAGTTGCAGCACACTTTAGAAACCCTCAACCTTCCCCAGCTCCACCTGTATAGATCTGCTATGAGGTGATTCATGTACACTATATGGGGGTTATTTCATTTATGTTATATTTGCAGCAGCAATATTTCTTACATGCTCACAGCAGCATGTTGTGGATGTATTGGTAGTAGCAAGTCTCGGTACTTGCTCAGACGCAGAGTAGCAGATCTTTTCCGCCAAGACCTAATACATTAACATTGTCATGTACATTACCATGCCAAACCCTCCGAGAGTTGTCATGACAACTTTTTAAAGACATTTTAAAATGGAGTCTGTGAAAGTGTAGCCTTTACTGATCTAAACAGACAGCTGAGATGAACTGTAAAAAGTCAAATTAATTTTAATGAGGAAGAACTTGTGTAAAAAGTGTTAACAGGACTAAACAGGTTGAAGTTTGAGTACTTGTGGCTATATAGTTAACTCTACAAATGTTCTACAATCTACAATGTTCTGCTCTGTCGTTCCAGATTCAGATTGTGAATGTTCCGCTGCAGACCGCTCATGTTAACAAAGCGGCTTACAACCTCACCAAAGAACATGGCATCTTAACATGGATATTACAGTGAGTAGAACAGAGATGAGGGCTGGATTTCGCAGGCATTAGCTTAATTTTCTTCATGGGGCCCCTGCAGCAACTGATTATATTTGTTTCCTGTAGGTTTTTTGACAGCAAGCCGTTGAGTTCAGTCATTGAGTTGCTTCACGCTCTGTGGTTCACTAATTTGGGTAATAAAGAGCGTAAACCAGAAGCAAACAGCACTACATCAGAGCGGCCACAGACTTCAGGCAAATGCCTTCCTCAGCAAATCATCAATGAGTTCCTATGAGTTCCATAGGTCATGGGCAGTTATCCACCACATGCAGTCACTACTCATCAAATGCAAAAATCTAGTTTTTAATTAGGTGTTTGTTTTTCTTCTGTTGCTGATCAGGAGTGGTGTGAATGCACTTCAGATGAAGGCATTCCTGCACACACTCTCCTCTGTACTGTTGTATTGTGGGACAGCTCTGAATGCTCACAAGGAGGCCGGCTGGCTGACACTGCACCCACAGAAACTATTGTGCTCTGAAGTCCTCAGTCTCCTGCAGCGCTGGGCAGCACTGGCCCGTGACGCCTCACTGCTGTCTGCTCTGCAGACTCTCGTCAACAAACACAAAGTGAAAGAACTCATGGGTACGACTCGAAACAACTTAAATGGATATTCCATGTTCAGTACAAGTTAAAGGCATAGTTCCCCAATGAAAATTCTGACGTTATTTATTCAATGTCACGTCATTCCAGAACTATATGACTTGCTTTCCTGAGAAATTTTGAGAAATATTCATGTGTATGTTTTTGTACATGTGTGGCATAATGTAGATTACCTCAAAAATTCATTTTCACAAATTTTTCCTTTTTCTTAAAAAAAAAAAAAAAGTTACAGTGAAGCATTTACAATGAAAGTGAATGGGACCAAATTTTAAATGTTTAAAGGGGTCATATGATGCGATTTCAATTTTCCCTTTCTCTTTGGAGTGTTACAAGCTCTTGGTGCATAAAGAAGATCTGTAAAGTTGCAAAGACTAAAGTCTCAAATCCAAAGATATATTCTTTATAAAAGTTAAGAGTCAGCCACGCCTACCTAAAACGGCTCGTTCTAACACGCCCCCACATATCTACCTCACTATGTGGGAAGATTTGCATAACGCCGCCCAAATGTTCACGCAAAGAAAGAAGGCGTAACTTTTATTCTCGCTCTATTGTTGCCGCTGCCGCCATGCCGTGGAGTTTCATTGTGAAAGCGAAACTATTTTGTTTGGCCTTCTAACAGAGGACGATATCCGCTTCGTCATGCCTGGAGCTGATCCTGAGGAAATACATCAACCTCGCGCTGTGGATCACCGGATCGGCTTTCACGCGAGTTACGTAATCAGATTACTTTTTTTCCAACTAGTGAAGATTCAGTATTCCTCAATAAAATGAATACAAACAGACAATAAAAACAGTCAAATGCAAACTCAGGACATGACGCAAACATGTTAAATAACACAAATATCTTTATGCATTTAATTCAGTTTTTTTAACCAGTATTTTTGCTGCTGACCTTCGATGATCCAATTCAACCATACTAATGAGCAAAAATGACTTAAACATAATATTTCTGTTTCTCTCTCTCTCTCGTTTTGTTTCTGAAGTGAGAAAAATTAGGCCAAGGCAGCTGAGAAAAAGTAACGCAAAAGTAACGTAACGCAGTGCTTTCCATAAAAACGTAATTGGTTACTTTTTTAGGAAGTAATGCAATATCGTAATGCATTACTTTTAAAAGTAACTGTGTGGAGCTTTGACTCCAACTAAACAAAACAAACAAACAAAAATTTCAGTGAATGAAAATATAGCATCCAAACATAAACTTAAAACATAAACAAACGCTCTTCGTAAAGTAGTTGTGCCCTGTTAACGTAATAACATCACACACGCAGTTATATTTAATAGTTCATGTAAATAGCTTTTTCATGCAATAATGTTTGAAACCATGCATGTAACTAATTTTGAAAAATTGTAAATGATTCTTGCTTTCATTTTGTTTATGCTTGATGATTATGTATTTCAAAACGAACCGTGATTCATTTATGATCTCAACTTTTAAAGTATTTTATTATTATTTTTTTTTAATTAAACACTTATTCACAAATACAAGTGTGACAGAACATATGCCAAGGAAAAGAGCCAGGGGTTCAAGGATGATCAAACAATATACAGCAATTACAAATCAAAAGAGAGAGTAGAAAAATAAATTAATAAAAAAATAAAAATAAATAAAATAAACAGAACACACAACAAAAAACATACTCTTCCCTCAAAAACACAAAATAATTATCAGATAAAAATGACACAAAAACACCAAAAAGTGAGCATACATTCAAAGTTTTAGTTGCCTTTTTGTTACAGGAGGTAGATAAAGATTTAATATACATTTGGCTGATGATGATCTCCCTTCCCATAAATACTCATTCAACTTTTAAAGTAAGACGTCTGGACAAACCTATAAATGATGTCATATTAAATTGACCAACAGCGAGTGAGATACAAGAAAGATCCCGCCTCCCGTGCGCGATTCATCCAATCACAGGAGACGGTGTGTGTTTGAAACGGCCAGTACCAGATCACGTGTCACGGACTTCATTGCTTACAGCTGTTGTCGAAGTTTCGCTTTCAGCCAGTCAGTTTATCATACTCGCTGAAGTAATACTTCTGCTCCCCAAACAGTATTAAAAAGTCGGTCGGAGTGTAAAATAGCCGGACATTCGCGTTTCTGATTATTGGACGGCATTAAACTTTTTTAAAAAAATGCGAACTAATATGCGAGTTTGGTTTATTTATTGAAGCGTTTTAAAGAAGAGTGTTACACTATGGCGGATGGAGCGAATCTAAACGCAAGTTGTTTGTCCTCTCGAGCAAAGAAAGTCAACAACAACAGCATTTCGACAGCAGCGAACATGAGGAGAAAGACACGACAGAGCAACAGAAGAGACATTCACAACCGGGTATAATGCTGTTGTGTTTAACTTACCGTGAAGTTACTTCAGAGCAGGCCAAAGTCTTCCTGTTTTTACGTTCAGTCACACGCAGTCAACTTTTTGACGCAGTTTAGTGTTTGTGTCGTTCAGAAACCATTGCATTGCTTTTACCAGCATGCATGCATGTAGATATATGTATGCCACAGTTGATGAAGTTGTTGTGATTGCAGGTTGTCTTGGAGAAGGTCCTGGGCATCACTGTCTCCAGCAGCAGTGCTTTAACCTGTGAGCCCAACACTGGTTTAGTGGCTTATCCGGCAGGGTAGGACTGCTTCTATACATGCTTTCTGTGTCCAAGTCCATACTTTGAGGAATAGTTCACTTAAAATAAAAATCGTGATCCAAACATCAATTTTCTTTATGTAAAACAAAAGGTGAGTCTTTGTAAAATATCCTTACTGCTTTTTTCCTTCTAATGGAAGTGAATGGGGACTGGAGCTGTCAAGTTCAAAACTGACCAAAAAAAAAAAAACCCAGATAGCACGCGTACATTTGCAAGATGTCTGTTAAAGATCGCTTCGTCTGGAAAGCATCTGCTGTGTACAAACATCTGACAGACGTCTCTAGATGTCAGTTTTACATACTAGAGCCCGACCGATATGGGTTTTTTGGGGGCTGATACCGATATTAGGGAGTAAAAAAGGCCGATACCGATATATCGGCCAATATTCTTTGTGTATATTATAGTACAGTACCAGTCAAAAGTTTGGACACTTTCCCATTCGTGTGTCCAAACATTTGACTGGTACTATATATAGAATACAGTATATACATAAACACATTTTTTGCAATGATCGCTCAAATGTGATCAAACATTTATAATGACGTGACGAAGATATGTAGTGATGGAGGCATTAACAATTGAATAATAAACTTTATTATCCAAAATGAGTCTGACATCAGGGCACTGAACAGTAAAGTTGAAGTTTATTCAACTTTAATTCAATTCCATTCAACTTTATTCCGTTGAAGCTTTTCACTTTGGAACATTCATTCACGGATTTGCGCTACTGTCTTCACACACAGACGGAACTTACTAGAAGTGTGACATAATATACCTCTGTAAATGAATATAAATTCACGTCTCGCGCACTTTAATGCCACTTTAATGCCCATTGGAACTGGAATCATGGTGGAATATCATGTGAAGTCCAATTTGCAGGGCACTTACGGTCGAATAAGACAACGCTTGAATGCTGCTGCCTGAACAAGAGACCTCCTTACTGAAGTGAAAGTGTTGGCTGGTGTCACTATCTCGTGAATGATATCTCCACCAAATTCGGGGATCCCTTCAGCTCGAGGAGCCCTCTCGAACGCCACCCTCCGCGTGTCGGTAGCCCCCCGGGATCGCTATATCGGTCGGCGCCGGACCACGAATTTAACCACCCGTAACTCCCGAACCACGGGTGCTATCGACGCGGGGGTGGTCTCATTCGAAAGAGGGCCTTGAGACGTACACTCGAGTCGCGTTCAAGAGGGTTCCTCGAGCTGAAGGGATCCCCCGAATTTGGTGCGGATTCGCCGCGCCTTTACGGAGATATGGCCGTTCAAAGTTTCAATGGTTTTCCTTCGATTTAAGCTTTAAAGCGTTTTATCCAGGTCGCCAGTAGCAAACAACGGAGCGCACTCTGCTGGACAAACTAAGTAATTACACAATTTCAAGCATTTTATCTGCGTTATATGTTCTGTAAAAAAAATTTCATATCGGCGGCATATTCGCCGATACCGATATATCGGCGACAGGCTCATATCGGCTGATAATATCGGCTAAATTATATATCAGTCGGGCTCTATTACATACGTTCTAAATCAGGGCTGTCTAAACTCGGTCTTGGAGGGCCAGTGTCCTGCAGAGTTTAGCTGCAACCCTAATTAAACACACCTTAACCAGCTAATCAAGCTCTTACTAGGCATAGAAACTTCCAGGCAGGTGTGTTGAGGCAAGTTGGAGCTAAACTCTTTAGGACACCGGCCCTCCAGGACCGAGTTTGGACAGCCCTGTTCTAAATCATAAACATCTTGAAGGCGTCTTCTAAACGTCTATTTGACATCTGATAGGAAACGTCCTATAAATGTATTGCAGATGAGCAAACACTCTGAAAAAATATGTCTTGCAGACATCAAATAGATGTCTCCGTGATGTACGTGTGCTATCAGGGAAGCAAAGTAGTCCATATGTTTTGTGCGCTATATTTGTAGTCTTCTGAAGCCTTTCTTCTTCTGAAACTTGGTGTTGATCAGCTATAGCTGTCAAATATGGTCTTGTCAATGATGGTTAATCATGAGACGTGGGAATTAATAGTGCATTTGGTGCCATGTGTTTTCTTTTCTTCCTTCTTTTTCAGTTTAAGAGCTTTAATTCTGTTTAAGTTTTTTTTTTTTTTTTTAAACCTCAGAAGACTGAAAGCTGTTTAGAGGAGTTATATGGAGGACTTTTATTGTGCTTTTTTCTGTGTTTGGAGCTTGACAGCTCCAGTCCCCATTCACTTTCATTATATAGAGAAGCCTGCAGACATTTTTCAGATATGTACCTTTTTATTCCACAGATTACACATTTTGTCATTTTGGTGAACTTTGGTAACCTTTAATTAAAGTTCCACTTGTGGTTTCTCTGCTTGGACATCTGTATGTTCAAGAGAAACTAGTGCAAATGCATTCATGAGTTTAGGTGTGACTTCCACCACTGTTCAAAAGTTTAGGGTCAGTAATTTGTTTATTTATTCATTATTATTCAGCAAATATTCATTAAATTGATTTAACAATTTTAAGGACATTTGTCACATTAAAGACACGTCATATTAAATCAAACTAGGTTAAAGACTTTATAATGTTACAAAAGATTTCCATTTTTCAGTTTCCATAAAAATATTACGCAGCACAGTTTTCAACATTAAGTAATTTTTCTTAAACACCAAATCTTTAAAAATGGAAATAGCTAATTTAAATCGCAATATTTCTTTTTACTGTATTTTGAACTTTAAAATGAACATCTTGCCAAAGTTTTTTTTGAACAGTAGTGTAGTTATTCAAACATGTGCATATATATAATGCATCGTCTGTAAACTAATGCGGTGGTGGTGTATGTTTCAGTTGTGTTATTGTCATCCTGAGCCCAAAGAAAAACAAGCAGACTCACATATTTAATACATCCAGGTAAATAACATTCTTATCTTTAACTCCACAGCATAATGTTGTACATTGTGACTTAATTAAGTCCAAATCATGTGCTTGTTGCCCAGGAAAACCTTCAGTGCCTTGGCTTTCTCGCAGAATGGAAAATATTTGGTCACTGGTGAGGTAAGTGCTCTGAGATGTGTAATGAGAGCCAAAAGAATGACGACTGTGCTAAATGCCCTTCTGTGCAGCGTTTAAAAGGGACAGGAGGCAGTCTATCATTGATTCGTATAGCTATGATGTATATGTGGTAAAGGAGTTATGACAGGGCTGCTGGGACATCTGTGCTGCGCGTTCTGCGACAACAGATCACAAATGCAGTGCAATGGCTGCTTTGCTTTTTTTAGGCATCTGACTAATAATGGTGCATGTTGTACAGGGGGACATGGCAAATGGGTATTTAAAAAAAATAGCTCACCCAAAAATGAAAATTTTGTTCTCATGTAGTGTATGTCAGCTGTGTGTATTCCCAGTGAAGCTGCCTGCTGGTGATGCTGTTTTTGGTGTTATTGAATCATTCTCTGCTTAGATCTTGAGAGATTTAATTGAGTTGATTTGCAGTTGGTATGCTTCAATGGCTGACATCAGATCGCTTATTATTTGTAGTAGAAATGAATTGAAATGGGAATGAAAGTTGTAAACTAAACATTTGAAATAAAGAATTATTTACAATTGGAAAAAAAAAGAGGGAGTGGGTCGACAAAGATTGATTGATTTAATTTTTTTTTGGCGTAATTTGCTTTTCTTTTACCTCATTG
The DNA here is from genome assembly GCF_001515645.1 of Sinocyclocheilus grahami. Lineage (NCBI taxonomy): Eukaryota > Metazoa > Chordata > Actinopteri > Cypriniformes > Cyprinidae > Sinocyclocheilus > Sinocyclocheilus grahami. Next base: position 313,466 of record NW_015506349.1, on the reverse strand, counting down.
GTGGAGATTATTTGCAGATTAATGGGTAATGTAGATTTGCTTCAGCACACCTGGATGGCTTCAGCAAGCCTTGTAGCTCACAGTAGGTTGGTCCTTTAAAGTTTTATAAGTTATCAATTTAAAAGAAATCAGTTCCCTATGGAGAAAATGAATGTCATTTTTTTAACTTCTGACACCTGACTGTTTCACTCTGTTATATAGTTGGATAGACATATCTGTGCATGGAGTCTCTCACATTTATGATGTTGATTTTGTGCATTACTACACTCTAAAAAATGCTGGGTTAAAAAGGTACAAACCCAGCTCTTGGGTTGTTTTGACCCAATGGCTGGGTTTGTACCTTTTTTAACCCAGCAGCTGGGTTTGTACCTTTTTTTTTAACCCAGCAGCTGGGTTTGTACCTTTTTTTTCAACCCAGCATTTTTAAAAGTGTATCGTTCATTTGTTCAGTGTCTCTTTCCCTGTTGCTGGGCAGAGCGGGCACATGCCCTGTGTGCGGGTGTGGGATGTGGTAGAGCGGACACAGGTGGCAGAGGTCCAGTGCCATAAGTACGGGGTGGCGTGTGTATCTTTCTCCCCTAATGGAAGCTACATAGTGTCTGTGGGATACCAGCACGACAGGACAGTCAGCGTCTGGGAGTGGAAGGTGGGAACGGCAAGCTGCCATGGACCTAAGAAAATGACCTGACTGATATTGGATTTTAAGATTACAAAGATAATTTTTTATTATGTGATATTATCTACATTATCCACCTTTTTCTTGTCGTAAAAATGGGCGCGGCCATTTGTAAATTATATGGGTCTGGCTTCCGGTCTCATCTGCGTCCACTCCGTCCAGCTATTTTTAGCTGAGCAAAACAGTTCGTTTTGCTGCTTGATATTGAAAGTTGGTGTGTCTTATCATATTATTTTAATGTATTATCTTAATTATGAACACACTGGTTTGTAGTGCAAACAGTTTTACCGTTTACTGCACGTTGTTATTCTCCTCGTTATTTACCTATAGCGGCTAATGAACCGGAAGTCTCACCCATAGGCTTACTTCCGCGTTGAAGAAAAAGGTGGATAGGTTAGTGTTTTGGCCATGTTTCAAATTGACACCTCCCTTACAAAGTAGCAACTTGTCTGTTATCTCTAATTACAAGCTTCCCAACTAATAAATGTGAATTTGCCAGTCATTCCTGTGCTTGGAATTTGTAATTATGATATTTCTGGCTTGTGATGACGATGTAGAGTGTTCCGAATGAATGCATTTTATCAAGTAAACTGAACTTCAACAGATATCCCGTTCTCAGGGCATAGGGAGCAGTGAACACTGAGTCTGGTTTACAAGAACATTTAATAAATAATGATTTTCAATCTTTTCATTGCTTGTAGAAGGGGACTGTTATTGCATCCAATAAGGTGTCCAGCCGCGTGCTTGCTGTGTCTTTCTCAGAGGACAACAGCTACTTTGTGACTGCTGGGAACAGACATGTGAAGTTCTGGTACCTTGATGCCTCAAAGGAAAGAAGGGTGAGACATTTGGCACATATTGCTATAGCCTACAGATGCACTGAAATTCCAGTTACTGAAAATGTTTTTTTTAAAGAGAATTTTTTAAATTTTATTTACTTTTCGTATATACCAGGGGTCTGCAACCTGGCTGAGAGCCACCAATGTTATACAATACTTGAATCTTTTAAATAAAATATCAATCCAAACTGTTATACACGGTAGGCTTGCCGCAATAGACGGTGCTGACGGTGATATTCCGCAACACCGGTTACGTCACTTGCCCACCGTGGCACCGACCCCCACCGTCGTTTAGATTTCTTATAGTAATACAAATCATTTAGTTCAGTAAAAGAACAGACACTACAATTAAAAACTGAACGCGGCTGCTCAATGCAGCGTGCCGAACGACAGTCGCATCACAGATCAGATTTCATTTCTCCAGTGAGGAGAGTGAGTCGAACTGACTGACAAGAAGCGTGAGGTGAGACAGACGAGATGATCGCGGATGATTTAGTTTAGAAACGAAATGCAAAAGCACCTGTTTGGCAGTATTTTGGATTTTGACATTCGGTTTGCTAATAAACATTCTGTTTCTTATTTATTTGGTTATGTATTATACATGTTTACTTTCCAGTTTTGTATACCTATTAAACTTTATGTAAGTTATTTGTTGTTTTATATCAGGCATAGCTTGCCCTAGCATGGTGTATTGTTATTTGTTTTGTTGAAAGTTCTATGTTTTATATATACGCTTTTGTTGTTGCATTCAAGCAATTGACGCCGAAGTGGCGCTAATTCGAAAGTGAAAGTAAAATGCGCGCGGCACTTTTAAGCTATTTAAAAGCGAAGGAAAGCAAGGAAAAGAGGGAAAATTAAACTGAACTGAAAACGGACAATTGCTTTACTCCGAATTACTGCTATTTGAAAGTGAAAGTTAAATGCGCCGTTTTAGGGGGGCGTGGCAGAGTCTTAACTTTGATAAAGAATATCTCTTTGGTTTTGAGACTTTAGTCTTTGCAACTTCAGGGATCTTATCTATTCACTATCAGCTTGTAACACTCCAAAGAGAAAGAAAAACTTGAAATCGCGTCATATGACCCCTTTAATTGCAATGAATTGCAAATGAGCCATAACCTGATGCATGAAATACAATACTAAACAAATATATATGCAAACAATATATATTTGGTGCATTTTAGTGCATATGTGTTTGAGTATTTTGTTTCATACATATGTGTATATACACATGCCTGAAAAAATTTATTGTTGACCTAAAATTAATTCAGTATAGCTAACTAAATGATTGAATAGAACACTAGAAAAAGAGTCAAAAAGTGTGAGACAAAATCAATACTTTACTGAAAAAAACGATTGAATATAAATGGTCATTTAAGTGTTTGAAGTATTGAACTGATTTTCTAAAACTGGCTACAAGTCTAAAGTCTATAGACCACAGAGTCTATATTAAGGATGGAACGATTCACCCCGTGCTGGTGACGATTCAAGTTGGTTGAGATATTAAACGAATCTCGATACAGTTGGGAGTGGGAGTTTATATGAATGTATCTCTGAGGGGAAATGACTGTCTTTAGAAAATTTTAAACTGTAGTATGCATTATACAGAGGCAAGATGAAAAGAAAACCGTGTTCATAAGCGCAGCAATTTGTCCTAACAATATAAGAGGACACCTTTTCATTTATCATTTGTCTTAAATCACATTTTATAAAAAAAAAAAAATGGTTACAAAAAACCTTATTAGGGTTAAGCTGCACAATGGTTTTAACATTGATAATAATAAATGTTTCTTAAACAACAAATCAACACATTATAATGATTTCTGAAAGAACATATGACACTGAATACAAGGGTGTTGACTGCTGAAAATTCAGCTTTACATCACAGGAATAAATTACGTTTTAAAATATAAAAAGCAAATTTAAATTGTACTAATTTTTCACAATATTACTGTTTTAACTGTAGTTTGGATAATATGAATGCAGTTTTAGGGAACATAAGAAACTTCTTTCAAACACTTAACTTATTTTTTATATATCTAGATCGGGTAATTTTGCAGATGAGCAAAAAAAATATTGCTCTATTATTTAAATAACAGAATACTTCTTTTATACCACAGCAAAAACTATTAGCATATAGGGATGTAACGATTCACTCAAATCACAATGCCATTGATTCAGAATACTGATTTCACAATACAATTTTCTCACAATTTTTCTTATTAACAAAATGAGATTTAAGAAAATTAGAATGAAGAGGTGTCCTTTTATTATTTCTTCAACAAAATGCTGCACAATTCTTTGTGAAATTGAAATATGTCAAATAATAAAACTAACTTAATTTTAAAACAAATCCCAAATCAAATAATTAATACAAATAAAATAAATCTCTTCATATAAACAAATTAAGGCTTTGGCTGTGCTTTTTTCATTTAAAATCAGAGTCAACCACTGCATTTTAATCACGATCCAAACAAAGATGCTAAATGCATGTTATTTAGATTGTATAATTTCGAAATTTAAAGCCAAAACGGAATGGTTTGATTTTAGCTTTGTGAATGAGACTCAAATGTCACTCTCTGACAGCAGGTGGCGCTTATAGAACAGCAGGTATTTATAGGCTGCTGCCCCTTAAAGACCGAATGCACGGATCCAATATAATGATGCACTTGAGATTTCTTTCTCCACTGTTTACGTTCACTTAAGACATAACCGACTGTGTTTTTGTGAATACTTGCCGAGACAGTTATTTTGAGAATTTTGTATATATTCATTCAGATGCAAGGATACGCGAAAGAGGAATCAATTCTGTGTATGCACATTGTCTGAAACGCGGCTCTCTGTGCGCGCTTTGAATGAGCGTGCGCAGCTCCGAATATGCGTGGATGGTTTAAAACACTTGAATGTTTAAATCGGCAAGACTTAGAAACACGTGCAAGCGATCAACTACGATCCGTTTTACCCATACAAGCTAGTGAACAACGCAAATCAAGGAAAGAATTTTATATCACTGTTCAAGATAGCCCATCGGGCTGGGTGGTGAAACATTTTGGTAGCCCGAATGAAAAACACAATAGCCCCGGGACGTCGGGTTAGCGATTTTGCGAGCCCTGTATATTAGGGCTGTGCGATATGGACAAAAAAAACCAATTGCGATTTCTTTGATCAATTTTGCAATTTCGATTTTAATCACTATTTTTACACACACAGACATGCTTTACAGTCATAAATGCATTCAGTGTGAAGTTGTAACATATTTCCAAAAGAAATCCAATTAGAGCTTTATCAAAAAGCTGTAACATGTGTAAGGTCCACGCACTTGGCCCAAGGAAGGTATCCAGTGGTGGATGAAGGTTTCTTGCGTGTTCGGTCTTTTCAGCGCGCAAAGTTATTCAATTCTAATCTGACTCCATTTTATTATCTGATCTGACTCCATTTTAGTATAACCTCGAATTTAGGTTGAAAGGCCAAATAGGTTATTTGACTGTCTCTAATTATTACTATTATTCTGACATTTGGTTATTCTAGTTAACTCTTTACTTTACATTTACTCGTTCATTAGGAATCTATGTCGCTCCGGGTGCCTCACGTCGGCCGCTCTACGTGGGCCCCACGATCACAAACTCGCCAGTCTGATCATTAGCCAGAGGTTATGACTAATACTATTTAACAGGTTGCCCATGCTTACCATTCTTTAAATAGTAGTTCTGTTTAGCCCCCTACAGTTACCCATGTACAGCTTAGTTAAAGCTTAAAACGATAATCAGCGGTTAAGCTAGTACTATTTGCCTAGCCCCCGATAGTTAATATAACTACGTACAATTTAATTATAGTCCCAGACCTGGGTGGTTTACACCTCAATGGGAACAGAAGGTAATTTACATGGAAGACCCTGGGAGAGGGCACTCCCATTACAGTAAGCAAAATATCTCTTAACTCTTAGGATCTGTATTGTCTTTTAGTCTACTTTTGTAAGATTGAGACCATTGTACCACTCACCCTGAGACTATTCAAATGATACCAAACATGACTGTACATTTTATTTGCATTGATGTAGAACATTATACTATTGACCATTCTGAGTGAACCAAGCGGAGGGAGGATGGGTAAGGGGAAGGAAGGGGATGAAAAGGAACTGATGCATATGTGAGAGAGGCGTTTCCTGCACCTCCACTCTGTAGGATGTCTCGAAGATACCCGTGTATGTTTGTATTGTCTGTTTCTCAGGAGATCAAAGTATCAGAGTTTCTTTAATCCTTACACATGTCTCTAGAACAGACATAAGGCAAAATAATCGCTAAGTAAAGGTGTAACAAAATGGGTAACATGGGTGCGGAAAAAATACACACCACAGACGAAGTGTGTGAACCTGGCGTTACGTTTGTATGCACGCCCGGTCTGTTCTGTTCTCGTGCTCCATTTAGGCGTGCTGCATTCTGATTGGTTCAGATAGCATACTGCGGGCGGTCGGGGGCGCGAAAAATCGTGCTGTAAAGCGATTTAGAAATCGCGCACGCTCAAATCGCGATTTTTTTATGACGATTTCGATTAATCGCACAACCCTACTGTGTATATATTATCTTTTTTCTTTGGTTTATAATACTTTTTCAAATGGAAAGGAAGTAATTAGAAATGCTGTATGTCTAAAGGCCCTTTCACACGGGACGCGGCAAGCGGTGGAATCGTCGCGCAGCTGCCGCTTTCTCTTGTAGTGGAAGCGTTTTGTCCAGTTGAGGCGGTGGTCGCGTTGCGGTCTCGGAGCGGACGTTGCCATAGTTACAATTGTCAACATCACCTTTGTATTTGCTAAAAACTAAATAAAACATAACGGAAATTTGTGTTCATGTCATTCTGTCATTAATTGTTGTCATTATTTACCTTTTTTTTTGTTTGGCACAAGTGAAGATGTTTTTGATGATTTGCCTAAAGTTCTATTACACTTAAAACAATCTTCTCCATTTTTCCAATAGGCCGTTATAAAATCAGTTAAATGTTCTATGATTGGTTGTTAGTAATCTGTTCACTGATTGGTTGAAACCGACGCGGCTGCCGCTCACAAAAAGATAAATTATTTTTATCTTTGCCGCGAAACAGCCAGCGTTTTGCCGCTTTCCGCATGTCTCTCATTTAGAATGAACTAGACACTCGCGACTGCCGCGTACCGTGTGAAAGGGCCTTAACTGGTTATGCCAAACGAAGGCTAATAATAATTACAGGTTTTGGTTTTCAGCTCAGTGTGTCCTGTGTTTTGGTTCATCTCTAGTTGGGTCTTATACACAACCTAAGAATTGAGTGTGCTAATCTGAATCGATGTAATCAATGCCATTTCCTGTGTTTGCCCACATCCTTCTGTGGCTGTGGGTTCGTTGTCTTGCCAGATGGTGCACAAACCTTGTTCAAATATGCACATAGTTTCTTCTCGAAGCATTTGTGAAGATCATCTGTGGTTGACGATCATATGTGTTACTGATTGGCTCCTCCAGGTGAACAGCACAGTGCCTCTGATTGGTCGCTCAGGGTTGCTCGGGGAGCATCAGAACAGTCAGTTCTGTGGTTTGGCGTGTGGCCGTGGCTCGATGTCCAGCAGCACCTACTGCATCACACACACAGGTCTGCTGTGCCAGTTCAATAGCAACAGACAACTGGATTCCTGGGTTGATCTCAAGGCAAGTAACACACTTTGCCCCTCTTTCATTGCTGAAAGGGATAGTTCACCCAAAAAAAAAAATTACCCCATGATTTACTCAACCTCAAGCCATCCTAAGTGTATATGACTTTCTTCTTTCAGACGAATCCAATCGGAGTTATATTAAAAAGATAGCCTGGCTCTTCCAAGCTTTATAATGGCAGTGAGTGGGTGTTGTTTTTCAATAATCCAAAAGAAGTCCAATAAAGCGCATCCATGCATCATCAAATTAAATTTTATAAACCGTTAGCGGAAGCTAGAGATTATTGTTTGTAAAGTTTTAAATATGGATTTTTTTTCTTACAAAAACACATCGATTTGCTTCAGGAGGCCTTTATTAACCCCCCGGAGACGTGTGGGACACTTTTTATGATGGATGGATTTGCTTTATTTGATGTCCAAGTGAATGGGTGCCATCAGAATGAGTCTAAACAATTCATCATTAAAAGGT
>NW_015506349.1:303324-305248 GCF_001515645.1 Sinocyclocheilus grahami | reverse complement strand
TGAGCGAGACGTTTGTTTTCTGCGGTTGTGCAGATGGCACAGTGCATGTGTTCAGCCCACAGGACCTTTGTTACATCAACACTCTGCACCGGCCGCACTGCTTGGGGGTAGATGTGTCTCAGGGCACCCAGCCAGGGTAAGAAACCGTCAGAAAAGCCTGGACTAATGAGGAGTGTAATACAGCTGCAACTATTAATCTGTTGATATTTTTAATCAGTCACACAAAACACATTTGTTTCCTTTCTTTGCTATTTAAACAAACATTGTGTGGTTGCATGCCAGTGGCATTTTTTTTTAAGTCGCATGTTAAAATTAGTTCAGCTTTGACAGATGTGTCTAGAGACCATTGTTTTTGTTCCTTTTTTGCACTCCACTTGCTTTTTTGAATGCAAGGACACTTCCAACACCAACTTGCACTGCAAAAACAAATATAGATGCAGGTGTACCATATTTCTGGAATAGAGAAACCGTGATCGGTTGAAATTGCATAGTTGAGAAAAAAAAGATAAATAAAATAAATAAATCACACTTTATTACATTCTGAAATGTAAAATGCTGGTACATAAAACATTTACAAATGTTTTAAACACTATAAATTAGTATGTTAGACTAATATTCTTCCAATTTAACTCTGTATAGAGAACAATGAAAATTATAATTTCCATTCATTATAAACTGTGGGAAATAAATGTCAATGTAAATAAACTCGACGTGACTCAAACTTGAATGTGTGTTTAAAAATGTGAGGAGAGATAAAAAATGGAAACCCTTAAGATAAAGCATTTCTGTACGAACTCGCAGACCGCTCATTTCTAATTTGCCAACATCTGACTTGTATTGACCGAATTTGATAAGATAATGATTTCTGTTATTTTGACAAGTAAAAAATATATCTGATCTGCAGTGTTTTTCCACTTCAAAGTAAACAAAAGATGGAAAATCGATGTTTGTGTTAATAAATGCCCTGTATAAAAAAGATGGGTGAGGCGTGAATGAGGATTTGGGAGGAGAAACTAGATTTCATGTGTAGTCCAGGGGAAATGACACGTTGAATATTAAATAAAATTGTGGCAAATCGGGTGAGCAGCTTTAAAAAACAATGTAAAGTAGGGATGCACCGAAATGAAAATTCTTGGCCGAGGCCGAACAAAATGAAACACTGGGTTCATTCATACTGAATACCGAACACGGTTTTTCACATTTTCCCCCCCATGTAGGCCTATTTTGTCATATTATTTCACCATTGCATTAATTAAATTGCCAAAATGTGCTTTTTACTGTTTTGTCCTGCTTTTCAAATAAAAAATCAATTACAAAACAAGTGAAAATTATTTACTTAAAGGGAAAACTCACCCAAAAATGAAAATGTGATGTTTATCTGCTTACCCCCAGGGCATCCAAGATGTAGGTGACTTTGTTTCTTCAGTAGAACACAAACAAAGATTTTTAACACAAACCGTTGCAGTCTGTCAGTCATATAATGGAGGTGAATGGGAATCACGGCTTTGAGAGTCAAACAAAACCAAATTAAACCCTGCGGTTCGTGACGATACATTGATGTGTAAAGACACAAAACGATCGGTCTGTGCAAGAAACGGAACAGTGTGTATATATATATATCATTTTTTTTACCTATATACAGTGGGTACGGAAAGTATTCAGACCCCCTTAAATTTTTCACTCTGTTATATTGCAGCCATTTGCTAAAATCATTTAAGTTAATTTTTTTCCCTCATTAATGTACACACAGCACCCCATATTGACAGAAAAACACAGAATTGTTGACATTTTTGCAGATTTATTAAAAAAGAAAAACTGAAATATCACATGGTCCTAAGTATTCAGACCCTTTGCTCAGTATTTAGTAGAAGCACCCTTTTGATCGAATACAGCCATGAGTCTTTTTGGGAAAGACCCAACAAGT
>NW_015506349.1:299495-302504 GCF_001515645.1 Sinocyclocheilus grahami | reverse complement strand
AGCAAAGGGTCTGAATATTTAGGACCATGTGATATTTCAGTTTTTCTTTTTTAATAAATCTGCAAAAATGTCAACAATTCTGTGTTTTTCTGTCAATATGGGGTGCTGTGTGTACATTAATGAGGAAAAAAAATGAACTTAAATGATTTTAGCAAATGGCTGCAATATAACAAAGAGTGAAAAATTTAAGGGGGTCTGAATACTTTCCGTACCCACTGTATATATCGTGATTCACGCAATACACACTACAATCTCAATTAGGAGTGTCAATGGTAATGCATTGCGACATTGCGTGAATCGGAGGTAAAAAAATTATATAAGTACTGTTCAGTTTCTTGCACAGACCGATCGTTTTGTGTCTTTACACATCAATGTATCATCACGAGCCGCAGGGTTTAATTTGGTTTTGTTTGGTTTTGTTTTTTACTCTCAAAGCCGTGATTCCCATTCAGTTCCTTTATAAGACTGACAGACTGCAACGCTTTGTGTTAAAAATCTCTGTTTGTGTTCTACTGAAGAAACAAAGTCACCTACATCTTGGATGCCCTGGGGGTAAGCAAATAAACATCACATTTTCATTTTTGGGTGAACTATCCCTTTAACACTGAATTTTTTTAAACATTCTAGCAGACATTATACCAACAAAGCACAATTTAAATTAATAAATTAGTAAAATAATGTTTTTGGCCATTTTTGAGACTTGAAGCAGGCATGTAATTTTTACTGTACAAATAAAGGCAGCCTTGCTGAACATTAGAATATAATGCAGATCACAATTTGAACACTGTGTGAATGTTATAATAAATGTATTAATAAAGCTGTTGTAGGGTAATTATTATCATCATTATTATTGTCTTAACTTTTTATTTTATTTTACAGAACGACAGTAAAATGACAATACTATCATTTGTTGACGTAGTTGTTGCTTTTTCTCTGCTTTTATTTTGGCAGAAACCCGTAGGAAGATCCCAGTGCTTCTTTTTGTTGACAACAGCATGCAGATTTATAAATGATTCTCATTAGGAGTTTGGGAAGATGTTTGTCGCACGTATCACATTGTCACATGCCTTTAAAAAAATTCACAAAAATGTTACTGAGCAACTGACGAGTAACAGTTTTGAGCAGCTTTTCCTCGCGCTTTTGACTTTGAACCCTGGCGCCAGAATACATGTCAGAATACATGCAATTCGTGTGTGCATTAGAACATATAACATTCTGCAGTTTTATAAATCGTTTGAGGTCATTTCGCAATTTCAATCATCATACAGTAACCTAACCACCAGCATTAGCCACCTCTTCTTCTCATCGGAGACATGTGATGCAGCACTAAACAGTCTCTCGCTGTCAGTGCTTTGTGCTTGTAATGATTTCTGCATCTTTCTCTGATTTAAATACTTTCACACTGCCAAAATGTTTGCTGCATAAGTGCGCGCCTCTATTTGATCTCGATTGTTCGGTACATATTATTCGGCCTTTTCACTTATTCGGCCGAATAATTTCGGTTGCCAAATATTCTGTGCATCCCTAATGTAAAGGCAACATATGGCTTAAATCTTCAAATTCCAAATATTAACAAACTATTTTAGAATAAAATAACACTGGTGTGAGTAATGCTGGCAAGATCAATCCATTACCTGAGTTCTTGTGGTTTGAATTAGCTATCTGTATAATGGTTTAAACATATATTTTTTTGTTAAAAACAATATATTAATATCAAATGTTATACATTTTTCTTTGATTAACTCTCTTTTCATAGGCATTTGTTTGGCGCTAACCCAGAAGCACAGTATCCAGATACCCTGGCTTTAACCTTTGACCCTGTGACCAGCCACTTGACGTGTGTGTATAATGACCACAGTGTGTACGTATGGGACGTGCGGGACATTCAAAATGTCGGGAAGGTCTACTCAGCTCTTTACCACAGCGGATGTGTGTGGAGTGTGGAGGTATGTTAGTGACATACCAGCTCATGTTGAGATTATCAGATGAATAATATGCTAGGCCAGTTTATTAATGCATGAATATTCTCGGCAGACCTACCCTGAGCTTGAAGATTCATCTGCGGCGTGTTTTTCACCCAGCTCTTTCCTCACCTGTTCATCCGATAACCTTGCGAAAGTATTCATACCCCATTCATTTTTTCACATGTTATGTTGCTGCCTTATGTTAAACTGCTTTAAATTACTTTTTTCCACATCAATCTACACTCCATACACCATACTGACAAAGCAAAAACAGAATTGTCACAGCTTTGTAAATTTATTAAAAATAAAAAAACTGAAATAAGTATTCAACTAAACTCAACTCAATTAACTAAATATTTCGCTGAAGCACCTTTACAGTCTCAAGTCTTTTTTGTTTAATGCGACAAGCTTTGATCATCATCATTTGGCAATTATCTGCCATTCTTCTCCTCACCTCTTCACCTCTCAAGCTCTGTCAGGTTGGATGGGAGCAAATGCACATTTTCAAGTTTCTCCAGAAATATTTGATTGGGATAAATCCCAGGATCTGGCTGGGCCACTCAAGGACATTCACAGAGTTGTCTACAAGCCACTCTTGCTGTGTGCTTAGGTTCATTGTCCTGTTGGAAGGGGAACCTTCTGCCCAGTTTGAGGTTCTGAATGCTCTGAACTGGGTTTTCATTAAGACCAACTCAATATTTTGGTGCATTGAGCTTATCTTCTACTCTGATGAGTCCCTCGGTCCCTGCCACTGAAAAACAGCCCCACAGCATGAGGCTGCTACTAGCACATTTTACTTTTGGGGTGGTACTCTTCAGGTGATGAGCAGTGCCTGGTTTCCTTTAAACATGATGCTTGGAATTGAGGTTCATCAGACCAGAGGCTCTTGTTTCTCAGAGTCTGAGAGTCCTTTAGCTGTTTTTATGCAAAATCCCAGATCGGTGGAGTGTTGCAGTGATATTTGTCCTTCTCTAGATTTCTCCCATCTGCATATGATCATGGAGCTCCACTAGAGTGACCATCATGGTCTTGGTCACCACTCTAA
>NW_015506349.1:297804-298707 GCF_001515645.1 Sinocyclocheilus grahami | reverse complement strand
TTTACTTTTGGGGTGGTACTCTTCAGGTGATGAGCAGTGCCTGGTTTCCTTTAAACATGATGCTTGGAATTGAGGTTCATCAGACCAGAGGCTCTTGTTTCTCAGAGTCTGAGAGTCCTTTAGCTGTTTTTATGCAAAATCCCAGATCGGTGGAGTGTTGCAGTGATATTTGTCCTTCTCTAGATTTCTCCCATCTGCATATGATCATGGAGCTCCACTAGAGTGACCATCATGGTCTTGGTCACCACTCTAACCAAGACCCTTTTCCATCAATTGCTCAGTTTGGCCAGGAGGCCAGCTCTAGGAAGAGTCCTGGTTGTTTCAAACTTCTTCCATTAAGGGTAACAGAGACTACATGATTCTGTGACCCTTCAATGCGGCAGATTTTTTTTTTTCTGAAATCTTCCCCAGATGTGTGGCTTGACACAACCTGTTTCTGAGCTCTACAGGCAGTTCTTTTGACCTCAGGGCTTGGTTTTTGCTCTGATACGCATTATCAGCTGTTAGACCTTTTATTAAGATGTGTGTGCCTTTCCAAATCATACCCATTCAATTGAATTTGCCACAGGTTAACTTCACTCAAAGTGTAGTAACATCAACAAGCAATTTGAATGCTCCTGAACTAAATTTCAACTCTCCCAGATAAGGGTATGAATACTTATGCAATGGAATCATTTAAGTTTTTTATTTTTAATACATTTGCAAAGATGTTAAAAACCAGTTTTTTGCTTTACCATTATGGTGTATGGAGTGTAGATTGATGTGGGGGAAAAAGTAATTTAAAACAGTTTAGTTTAAGTTTAGCATAAGGCAGCAACTTAAAAAAATGAAGGGGTATGAATATTTTCGCAAGGCACGGTGTATGTGTATGTGTATGTGTGTATATATATATATATATATATA
>NW_015506349.1:287629-297783 GCF_001515645.1 Sinocyclocheilus grahami | reverse complement strand
TTCCAAATCATACCCATTCAATTGAATTTGCCACAGGTTAACTTCACTCAAAATGTAGTAACATCAACAAGCAATTTGAATGCTCCTGAACTAAATTTCAACTCTCCCAGATAAGGGTATGAATACTTATGCAATGGAATCATTTAAGTTTTTTATTTTTAATACATTTGCAAAGATGTTAAAAACCAGTTTTTTGCTTTACCATTATGGTGTATGGAGTGTAGATTGATGTGGGGGAAAAAGTAATTTAAAACAGTTTAGTTTAAGTTTAGCATAAGGCAGCAACTTAAAAAAATGAAGGGGTATGAATATTTTCGCAAGGCACGGTGTATGTGTATGTGTATGTGTGTATATATATAAATAAAATATAAGGCCGGTTTCACACTGCACGCATAAGCAGGACATAAGCAGAGCATTTTATTTTTTTCGGCGCCCAGGTTACAGTATTCAAACCGCATGCAGAGGTGGCGCGACAGTTCCGTGTTTCCCACAGACTTACACTCTATGTGTGGCGGCACTTCCCCCGGGGGAAATATACATGTATATAATGTAAATATAAAACAGCAGACGGGCTGATTGAAAATGCAAATTCACCCTCTGCCAGCAGGAGGCGCTTTAGGAGCAGCAGAAATAGCGGTTTCCCTGGTAACGGCTGTAATCAAAACAGCGCTGTGCTCATGAACACTACTTTATCAGGCATTATAGGAAAGATGAAATGAAAATGATATCGATACTTTTCTGAAGACATTCGGTTCCCTTCAAAGATACATTCATATAAAAACACCCGTGCTGCATTTTGACTTTAAAGCGTGCAGAGCTCATGTTTATTCAATGAAGTCTAAGCCTTTTGGAAAATCTATTTGTGGTGGTCAGTGATTTATTTGTAGCGGCCCGCCACAATATCAACAATGTTTGACCATTGCACTGACATCTTTGCCAGGAGTTTTTGACTAAATTTCAAAGGCTCGTGTAAATGATTAAAACTATAGTTTATATGTATATCTTAACGTTAAGATTACTTTTATCATGCAAACTACACTATACAGCATGTTATATGCATGTGTGCGCGCGACAAACGCTGCCAGTGTGGAAGCACAATGAGCGCGTGCGCTAAGTCAAGTCACTTTTATTAACAATACAGATTGTCAAAGCAACTGTACAGCATTAATTAGGCAGATAGTGTGTCAATAATGCAAAGTGACAATAGTAAACACTCAATTTTCAGTTAAAGGCCGTTCATCATTGAATTAAGTGATGTCATCATCCAGCTCAGTTCAGTTTAAATAGTCTCTGTGCAATCAAGTCAACGATATCGCTGGAAATGAAGTGTCCCCAACTAAGCAAGCCAGAGGCGACAGCGGCAAGGAACTGAAACTCCATCGGTGACAGAATGGAGAAAAAACCTTGGGAGAAACCAGGCTCAGTCGGGGGGCCAGTTCTCCTCTAGCCAGACAAAACCAGCAGTTCAATTTCAGGCTGCAGCAAAGTCACATTGTGCAGAGGACTAATCTGGTTCCTGTGGTATTGTTCCGGTGGCCGTCTGAGACAAAGTCTTTACTGGGGATCTGTCTCTGGGCTCATCTAGTTGTCCTGGTCTCTGCTGACTTTCAGGGCTGTAGAGGTCCTCTCTAGGTGCTGATCCACCATCTGGGCTGGATACGTACTGGATCCGGGTGACTGCAGTGACCATCTCGGAATATCAGTCTCAGTACTTTGATATAGTCTAAATCCTGACTGGAAATCCTCCCAATACTGTCAAAAACACACAAGGTCTAAAGTGAAAGCAAACAGTTGAGAGAAACTGATGCATGCCTGAATGTTAGATGCATGCAGCTCTTAAAGAGGTCATATTTGGTGTAATGAAATGTTTATGCGGTTTAAAGTAAAAAAAAAAAAACCACATTATTTTCCACATACTGTACATTGTTTCTCCTCTATGCCCCGCCTTTTTGAAACGTGCCGATTTTTACAAAGCTCATCGAGGTGTGCTGTGATTAGCCAGCTATCCAATGCGTTGTGATTTGGCCAAATACCTCAAGCATGTGACGGAAATGTCACACGCTTGAGGTAAAAAAAGGTAATTGAGGTAAAAAAAAGTAATTATGTCCCCAATGCAAACCTGCATTGGGGACATAATTACTGATTATAATGACTTATACTGTCTTTTTACGCGTTGCGTTGCATCGCGCCGCGTAAACATAAAACTCTGTCTGCATTTGTGATTGCAGAAATGACAAACAATAAGTGCTACTCTACTGTCCAAAACTCGCGTTTGAATCATCAGTGGCAACGAAAAACACAGCGGCCTAGCGTGAGGGGAAGCCCCAGCTTAGCGTGCGCTGGGATAGAGTGAGCTGAGGCGGGCTGGACTCCGCTTTGTCCACGGTGAAAGTTGATATATTCCCTCAGCGACCAGCACAGATCAGCTCCAGGCATGACGAAGCGGATATCGTCCTCTTTTGGAAGACCAAACAAAGTAGTTTCACTTTCACAACGAAGCACACAGCGTCTTCAGGACATGGCTGCAGCGTCAACAATACTACAGCGAGAATAAAAGTTACGCCGCCTTTGCGTGAACATTTGGGCGGCATTATGCAAATCTTCCCAGATCGTGACGTAGGTATGTGGGGGCGTGTTAGAACGAGCCGTTTTAGGTAGGTGTGGTTGACTTAACTTTTATAAAGAATATCTCTTTGGTTTTGAGACTTTAGTGTTTGCAACTTTACAGATCTTCTTTACGCACCAAGAGCTTGTAACACTCCAAAGAGAAAGGAAAAATTGAAATCGCATCATATGACCCCTTTAAAGTTTTAAAATTCTGTCATTATTTACTCACTCTCATGTTGTCCCAAACCTGCATTAATTTCTTTCTAGTGCTGAACAAAAAAGAAGATATTTTGAAGAATGACGGTAACCAAACAGTTGCTGGTCCCCATTGTCCCTGTTGGAGAAAAAAAAATACTATGGAAGTCAATGGAGACCAGCAAACTGGTTGGTTACCCACATTCTTCAATATAACTTTTATGTTCAACAGTAGAAAGAAACTAATTTAGGTTTAGAACAACTTGAGAGTGAGCAAATTATGACAATTTTCTTTTTTGTGTGAACTATCCCTTTAATATTAATAAAACAACAAAACACAGAGCTTTATACACTTTACTGTATGTAATGCAACTGTATTAGTGTTTTATTTTTATATTTGTTCAATCAATTTCTTGATTGCTACTGCTAAATACCTACTGTACCTGAAAAATAAAGCACTTTGTTTTTTGTTTGTTTTATATATATTATGTGTATTTGTCATGTGCATCTTTGTTCTTATTTTTTAATAACATATAAAATGATGACATTGATTTTATCTAGGGATGCACCGATATGAAAATTTTGGCCGATACCGATAACCGATTATTCTTTATTTTTGAAAGCCGATAACCGATATGTTGGCCGATAAATCTATATCCAAATTGTTATATACTTTTTGAGAGCCTGATTACAAAAAAGGTCTCATCATTAAAAGCCACATCCCAAACACTTCAACATAAGCAGCCTAGTTTGAACGGTGTACATTTTAAAAATATTTTTACTCTCCCATTACCAAATTTAGTCATAAAAAAGTCTTACAAATAAATAAAATAATGCAGAAATAATGCAAACAAGTCACTGGACATCATTACACGTGTAAAGAATCAAAATGAATGCGCCATAGATCAATAAAACGGAATAGCCTCTGCACGGACAATAATTAAATGATTTTAATTACTAAACCATATTGTTGATGAAAATAATAAGAGAACAATACAAGTGGTTGTTGTTATTAATAATGTATCAATGATTTTGAAAAAGTAACAAATTAATACCACTGTTTTAAATAGCAGCCGTTGAGCTGCGCGTGCTGAAGCTGAAGAGCTGAATGAACATGGTAAACTGAAGCGTTTTGCTGGCAGCTTATTTAACTCAAGGAAATGCATCCTGAGATTAATATTAATACAACATAAACATAATATTACAACTTATATATGTACAAAATGATGCAGTTATTGCATGCTATAGTCAGAATGTGTGATCCTGTTGTGGATGCGCTCTTCCCATAACAACGCGCTGAAACATGGCAACTAAACCCAAAGAATTCACAATGTTTTATTATAATAATGTTCTCATTAGAATGTTATATACACGACATTCCCAATCATAGTTATTAATGTTGTGCACTGCTGTTTGAGCTGCGTGTGCTGAGCTAAAGATGATCACCGGTAAACTGAAGCGCTCTTTTAACTTAACCAAACGCATTCTATATGAGATAAATCAGATATACATCAAATAAACACAATATTACAATGTACAATTGCACAAAAGGCTGCAAACGAACAGCGCGCATCTGAAGTGTCTCTGAAGGAAATAATGCATTATTTATCGGCTTTAAGATATTGGCCAAATTTTCTTATCAGGCCGATACCGATAACAGAAAAAAATGAGCCGATATGGGCCGATACCGATATGGTGGCCGATATATCGTGCATCCCTAATTTTATCTTTACCCATTTTGGCCTAAATATTTGCCATTCTTTTTTTATTTTATATTTTATTACTGTGTAAGGCTTTCTTTTTAAAATAGGTCAGTTAGTTTGGCTGTACTGCTCAGACAACTTGCAAAATAGTAAAACCAACATAACAAAGAATTGGTACAAAATTGTGAAATGTAATTTTCCTGAAAAAAATCATGGTATTATATTTTTGCCATATCACCCACCCCAAAAAGGTATTGTATGCATTGGATGTGTATGTATTGTATGTGTATGAATATTTTTTTATCCTCATATTAATTAGGAGCCTGAATTAGATATTTGTACTTTTAATATTTCATTTGTAACTTTGTCACACTGTAGAACCATGACAGTAATCTAGTAAATATGAAACCTATTTTAGAGTTTTTTTTTTAAATTAACATCCAAAAACACAAACCTAAACTGTTGCAAAGTCATTGAAGCCAAAAACAAAGAAAAATGAATAAAATGATAGCTCGCCTAAAAATGAAATTTCCAAAAGACTTTCAAGAAACTTTCAACAGCCTTTTGCTCATCTTCAACAGAGACATTTTCTTATTTCCATTGACCGTCTATTCCACCAAAACTTTGACGCTTCAAAAAGTTCACAAAAAATTGTATATGAATCGAGCTCAATGTATATACATTGATCAATGTTTATATGGGAGTAACATTCTTAATAAATCTGTTCATCATATGAAGTTATTCAGAAGACTTAAGCTGCTTAATTCATTTGTATTACTTTTGCTATTAGGGATGCACCGAATATTCGGCAACCGAAATAAGCGAAAAGGCCGAATAATATGTACCGAACAATGACTAACACAATCAAATAGAAGCGTGCACTAATGTAGCAAACAAGTTGGAAGTGTGAAAGTATTTAAAACTATGAGAGAAAGATGCAGAAATCATTACAAGCATGAAGCACTGACAGCAAGTGCTTATGCTGGTGGTTAGGCTACTGTATGATGATTGAAATTGCGAAATGACCTCAAATGATTAGTGAAACTGCAGAATGTTATATTTTCTAATGCACACACGACTTGCATGTATTCTGACAGCGCTGCACGAGCTCGCGGCACCAGGGTTCAAAGTCAAAAGCGCGAGGAAAAGCTGCTTGAAACTGTTACTCGTCAGTTGCTCAGTAACATTTTTGTGAATTTTTTTTAAGGCATGTGACAATGTGATATACGTGCGACAAACATCTTCCCAAACTCCTAATGAGAATCATTTATAAATCTGCATGCTGTTGTCAACAAAAAGAAGCACTGAGATCTTCCTACGGGTTTCTGCCAAAATAAAAGCCGAGAAAAAGCAACAACTCCATCGACATTCATAAATGATAGTATTGTAATTTTACTGTCGTTCTGTAAAATAAAAAAGACAATAATAATGATAATAATTACCCTACAACAGCTCTATTAATACATTTATTATAACATTCACACAGTGTTCAAATTGGGATCTGCAATATATTCCAATGTTTTAAAAGAATTCTCTTCTGCTCAGCAAGGCTGCCTTTATTTGTACAGTAAAAATTACATGCCTGGTTCAAGTATCAAAAATGCCCAAACATTATTATTTTACTAACTTAATCATTTTAATTTAAAGGGATAGTTCACCCAAAAATGAAAATGAGATGTTTATCTGCTTACCCCCAGGGCATCCAAGATGCAGGTGACTTTGTTTCTTCAGTAGAACACAAACGAAGATTTTTAACACAAACCGTTGCAGTCTGTCAGTCATATAATGGAGGTGAATGGGAATCACGGCTTTGAGAGTCAAACAAAACCAAATTAAACCCTGCGTTTGTGTTTTGAGTTTGTGACGATACATTGATGTGTAAAGACACAAAACGATCGGTCTGTGCAAGAAACTGAACCGTATTTATGTAGTTTTTACCTCTGATTCACCGCAATGTCCGAACTGTCCTTAGTGCGTTCGCGTCTTCTTCTTCTTCTTGCTTTACGGCAGATCACAGACTTATAAGCGCATTACCGCCACCTATATCTCAAATGGACCATTGACACTCCTAATTGAGATTGTAGATAGTGTCAATGGTCCATTTGAGAGATAAGTGGCGGTAATGCACTTATAAGTCAGCATCTTTACATATCAATGCATCGTCACGAGGGGTTTAATTTGGTGTTGTTTGTGTATGTTTTTTTGACTCTCAAAGCCGTGATTCCCATTCAGTTCCATTATAAGACTGATAGACTGCAACGGTTTGTGTTAAAAATCTTCGTTTGTGTTCTACTGGAGAAACAAAGTCACCTGCATCTTGGATGCCCTGGGGGTAAGCAGATAAACATCACGTTTTTGGGTGAATTATCCCTTTAAATTGTGCTTTGTTGGTATAATGTCTGCTAGAATGTTAAAAAAAATTAAGTAAATATTTTTAAATTGTTTTGTAATTGATTTTTTTATTTGAAAAGCAGGACAAAATGGTAAAAAGCATTTTTAATTAAAAGCTATTTAATTAATGCAATGGTGAAAAAAAAAGGCAAAATAGGCCTATAGTGAGGGGAAAAAAATGTAAACACCGTGTTCGGTATTCGGCCTTCGGCCCAGTGTTTAATTTTGTTCGGCTTCGGCCAAGAATTTTCATTTCGGTGCATCCCTATTGGCTGTGTCTTTTTGAAATTTTGGTGAAAAAAACTTTCAATGGAGGGACAAATATCTCTCAGGTTTCATTAAAATACCTTAATTTGAGTTTTCAAGTTTAACTAAAGGCTTATGGGTTTGGAACGATGTGAGGGTGAGTAATTGATTCTTCTTGTCTTCACTGATTTCGATGCGTGTGAATGTCTTTCAGGATATCGTAAGGATAGTGTATGTGGACGATGACACGCAATACCTCAAAGCCGAGGCTGAGAGAGCTGAGGGAGCAAGCCAGGATGGGAAATCTGGGATCAGGGTGCTGGGAATCAGCCCAGATGGCCAACATTTGGCTGCTGGAGACCGCAGTGGAAACCTGAGGTGAGAGGAATGAGGGATCTGTGCAGAGAACTAAATCACAAATGAACATATGCTGAATCAATGGTCACTTCTGCAGATTATCCCTATTGGCTATGTCTTTTTGAAATTTTGGTGAAATAAACTTTCAATGGAGGGACAAATATCTCTCAGGTTTCATTAAAATACCTTAATTTGAGTTTTCAAGTTTAACTAAAGGCTTATGGGTTTGGAACGATGTGAGGGTGAGTAATTGATTCTTCTTGTCTTCACTGATTTCGATGCGTGTGAATGTCTTTCAGGATATCGTAAGGATAGTGTATGTGGACGATGACACGCAATACCTCAAAGCCGAGGCTGAGAGAGCTGAGGGAGCAAGCCAGGATGGGAAATCTGGGATCAGGGTGCTGGGAATCAGCCCAGATGGCCAACATTTGGCTGCTGGAGACCGCAGTGGAAACCTGAGGTGAGAGGAATGAGGGATCTGTGCAGAGAACTAAATCACAAATGAACATATGCTGAATCAATGGTCACTTCTGCAGAATCTTTGGCTTGCAGTTCATGGACGAGCTGCAGAAAATTGAGGCTCATGATTCGGAGGTCTTGTGTCTAGCCTTCTCCCCTACTGAGACTGGTAATGAGCCGTGTCTTTTTTTCAAACAATTTAATTTAATTTGAGTTGAAATCTGGATATTAGTGTTAAGCATGCCGAGTGGGGCTGTGAAAAACGACACATTTTTATTATCGTCAGTGTAGATGAGCGTGTTTTCCCTGTCAGGTTTGCATCTGTTGGCTTCTGCGAGTCGTGATCGGCTTATTCACATCTTTGACATGGAGAAGAAATGCAATCTAGTGCAGACGGTTTACGATCATTCGGCCTCCATCACTGCCATCAAGTTTACAGGTGACTTCACAATAGATAAACACTTAATGATCATATACTCTTAAATATTTAGATGAAGACATTTCATACATTTCTCAAGCGTATTATGCATGTATCTTTGTAGGACTGAGTTCAGAGTTGTGTATGGTCAGCTGTGGTGCCGACAAGAGCATCTATTTTCGATCTGCTGAAAAGGTAAGGATGCTATAATTATATTTCATAATTTTTTTTTCTGTGCTACATCTGCTATATTATAGAGGTTTCTTCTTATATCTGCTACATAGACAGCGTAGAGATTGCCCCGTGATAAATAGGCTGCCCTGGAGCAGATAATTCAAAATATTGGCATGATTCTGGAGATTATTAAACAACAATTATTAAATTTTGTATATGTTAATCCTCTGATACATACAAAAGAAGAAAAAGGATCAAATTGCTTAATGTTTTAAATAAATATAATTTATTTATTAAAAATCAAAAATTTTAAATATGTAATATTAAATTATATAAACATTATGCTCTTCTTGCATACAGAATGTGTTTTATACATATTTACTTTTTAATATAAAGTTAAGCTTTGTTCCCCGTTTCCCCATAATTAACTATTTTAACACGTGCAGTACTAAAAAAAATTATTAAACCAATAAAATGGAATCCAGAAAAATTAAAATGGGAGAAAACAAGAATTTGGGGGAAAAAATAGAGCTTTCAATTATTAGCCTTTGATGAACTTTATAATATTGTTGTTAAATTGTATGCATTTCAATTTCAGCTAAGCAGACATACTTTTTGGATTTACTGAAATGTAATTAAACCTTTAAATAAAATGAAATGGCATTGGACATGTCAGACGGTTAATCAGTGCACATACAAATAGATGCTTTGACTTTGTGTTTGATTAATCTGTTTGTCTCTCTCTTCTGAAAGACCTCGGAAGGCTTGAACTTCTCACGATCACATCACATAGTGGAGAAGAGCACACTGTATGACATGGACCTGGACGCCACACGCACACACACGGCCATCGCGTGCCAGGACCGGAACATTAGGTAGGGCTTTGTGTGAGCTCTTACTTCCTTCTACTTATACATTTTTATTGGTCTGTTATTTAAAAAAAATGTTTAATGCTGATACTACGATAATAAATTGAGGCCATTTAAAGGGTTACTCCACCCCAAAATGAAAATGTAGTCATTAATCACTTTACCCCCATGTGGTTCCAAACCCGTAAAAGCTTTGTTCGTCTTCGGAACTCAATTTAAGATATTTTGGATGAAAGGAGGCTTGTGACTGTCCCATTGACTGCCAAGTAAATTACACTGTCAAGGTCCAGAAAAGTATGAAAAGCATCGTCAGAATAGTCCATCTGCCATCAGTGGTTCAACCGTAATGTTATGAAACGACAAGAATACTTTTTGTACGCGAAGAAAACAAAAATAATGACTTTATTCAACAATTCGTCTCCTCTGTGTCTGTCCACATCACCGTAGCGCCACTTTGGAGAATATGAGCCACAAGGATACGTTTTCTACGTGTATTTACGCTGTGATTTGAAAGAAAACAGTGCATCCTTGTGGCACAGCTTACGCTCTCGTAAGCTGCCTGCGTTCAGCTCATATTCTCCAAAGTGGCGCTACGGTGATGTGGACAGACACAGAGGAGACGAATTGTTGAATAAAGTCATTATTTTTGTTTTCTTCGTGTACAAAAAGTATTCTTGTCGTTTCATAACATTACGGTTGAACCACTGATGGCAGATGGACTATTCTGACGAT